>NC_090374.1:157179768-157467911 GCF_036365525.1 Heterodontus francisci | reverse complement strand
TAACAAAAAAATGCCAGGTATCTCACTAAATCAGTGACCAACATAGTGATGAGAAAGTAAATCGATAAATTAATCTTCTCATTTCATTGCTTCTTCACAAAAATGCATATTTGTTGTTTTGATTAGTAGTAAGATAACTTTTTAATGCCTTTATCTTTCCGAAATTGTCTCACTGACCCCCTATGTAAGACAAAAATTGTAATGTGGCCCCCACGTGAAAAGGTTGGACAACCCTGGTTTATATTATAGCTCTCTGTTTAATGTCTTGCAGGAAATATCCAGGGAAAATATTTCCCAACCGTTGTCCAAGGTTGAGATTCCAAAATTCACGCCGTCTGCAAAAGTAAGTAATTGATTAACAGGTTAGAGCTGAATTTAGCGAAGGGACTTTTTTCAGTACTGTTCATGTTTGGCATTTCCTGTTGTACGTTAGTATGTTCCAGCACTGTTGACCATGGAGCATGAGCTAGGAGCTTTTCTGTTTATATTGCGATAGTTTTTTTAAAAAATCCTGTACTGTCACATCCTTGGTTAGTAATTCTTGTTTTTAAATAATCCAAAATTTTATTGAAGCTAAAATCAAAGCAATGGCATTCATATTTCCATAATGCATCCAAGTTACATTTATATTGGTTTGGGAATCTGGCATGTGAGATTACATACCATATTGTGGTAAATTATGTCTATATATGATTAAAAGCGTATAACACATGGCCTATTAAATGTAGGGTACCATGTTAAATATGACTAACAAAGAATTACACTTTTGTGATTGCCTTCAAGAGAATTTATCTGTATTGATTCATTAAAATAAAGTTCAGAACAAAGGCCTTCTTGAAAGTAATTAATTCACTGCTCCGATTTGAACAAATCGCATCACTGAATTTCTTCAAAGTGATTGCAGATGGCATTGTGATCTGTGGCCCAGCTAATTGTATCAGCAGTGCAAGATGCAACAACAACAAATGTTAATAACTGAGAGTAAGAGGTTTTGGAGAGGAATAACAAAGTTACTTGTATCATTAGCAAATTTTCTAAAAATAGATAAATACTAATATTGTGGTAAGAATTCCACTGGTCACTATGTACATCCAATAATGTGAATGTTTTCATGCTGGTTTCCTTTTCTTGGTATTTCTAGTAAAATCATAACTCCTGTTTATGTCGCACCGTTAACCGAGAAAGCATCTCAAGGCAAATGTGGCAAAATGGATTTTTGTCTGAGTTGAATTTTTTTAATTTGTATTCTTGTAATGCTCGAATGAGGACATAAAGGGTTAACTTCTAAGGTTATACACCATATTGTTTTCAACATAAGCCCGTCAGCTTGAACTTATCTATTTGTCTACAGATTTTCATCACAGTGTAGGCTTGTTTTGGCCCATGCGATAGTAGTTTGAAGTGTTAATTACCCTGGGGACTGTTGCCTTCAGTCACACATCAAAGCATGGGCCTTCAATCCTGAGGAAGTGGCTTGGTTGTTATTGGCTGCAGTCTTTTGAGATTGACTGCTTGGTGGGCAGAGACTTCATCTCAAACTATGTTGGAAGTTCAGAATAAGACATGGAAGTCTCACTTTGCAGCCAGCAGTCAAAAAGGCTGTTTGTGTTGTGAAAACCTGGACTAGCTTAGCTAGAAAGACTTAAATATTGTAGCTCATCTTTAGAGAGAAAGCAGCAAAGTAATATTTATATATTCAAATGTAGCAAAATATGTATTAAACTTTTTGTTTATGTAAACTTTTACATAAATAAAAGACACTTTGTGGTTTAAACCTGTCTCTAACTCTGATTTAAAAAAAATGTTTATCCAGTCTGCTGTCCATGAAGAGGCAAATTCATGTGGCGGAGCATGATACATTGCAGTAGCCAGTAGGGGTTTGTTTGTGGGAGTAACAGGTGATACCCCAAACCTCAAAGTATTTTGTATAAAAACACAATAACCGTGGAAGATAGGTGAATGGAGCACAGACACAAAGCCAGGGAAGAAGAGATAAAATATATTTATTTGGAACTTGTTTGCAAAGGAACCCAGAATAGCAAACAGGAAATCTTCACAAACTTTACATGTGAAACTGTCCTTCATCTCCCTGAGGCCTGTAACTTTGAGTATCAATAAATGTAATATTTTGACCTTTTATTACTCCATATTACTTCAGTAAATTTGCTGTATAAAAATGATGGGAGAGGCGCTGTTCCATTTAGATTGTCAGGCAGAACTGTGGTGAGCATGCAGGTCTTGGACTACCTCTGAACAAAATCACAGGAGCACTAATAATATTTAAATATTGCTGAATATAGGGACATGTTGTCGAAGCTTTTCATCTTGCACTCATAAGGACAATCCACAAGAATACCAATGTAAGGGAAAACAATGTTATACTGTATGAGAAGAGAGTGCTAATTGGTTGGCAAGTGAACTCTGATTGGTAGAGGCGAAGCCATGGAGAATGCACCAGTTAACGGTGACAGACAGTTAACTGCCAAGTTTTGTTTGAAATTTAAACAAGGCAGCTTGACTGTGATTGGTCAAGGCAGTGCCTTGCGGAATGAACCAGTCAATGGCTGTCAATTATTCAGTTTAACTGCAACAGGCGCAATTTTTGTACATATTCTTTGTCTGCAAAGAAGAGGGCCCTGTATTAATATATGAAGATTCCAGTACTTGCAAATGCACCATGCCTCGAGCCCTACTGACAGCCTTAAATTGGTTGTCAGCGTAATTCTTAGCACACTGAGGATTATTTAGCAAATGTTGTCCAATCGTGGAATCGCATCTAATGTTGGACACTGTTTTGGGTTTTGCAAGCGCAGGCTGGTTGGGTACAGCCTGTACCTTGCCCGTTGCAAACAGCAGAGGGACATGTTGTTTGATACGGTCCATCAGTCCTTGGGACGTACGGCCTATATACCTAGCATCACAATGGCATTGAAATTCATATATCACATTGCTCATTTGTGTGACAGGCAGGGTGTCTTTTTGGCTTCCAGGGTAATTTCAGGTAAACTGGCACTTTTCAGGGCTGAAAATGACAGCCTTAGGCCCGTTCAAAAGTTTGCGCGATATGCAGCGAGAAATTATCTGAATAGGTTAGCCATTGGTCGCGCAGGATGTCTTTGATTCGCGCTATTTCAGCATCAAGCTTGCATGGTGAGCAAATGGCTCAGGCCCTATTTACGAAGTTGCCGATAAGGCCAATCTTATAGCACGTGTAACTGTAGGAATCCCAACGCATGTATTGACCACTGAAGATAGGTTTGCGGTAGACCGTGGTAGAGAACCCCTCAACAGATTTCTCAACTAGTATGTCAAGGAAAGGGAGCTCATTTGACTGCTCCATTTCAAAAGTAAATTTGAGTGCAGGATGGAGCTCAGTAAGACGTGTAAGGAAATTATTACATGAAGCTGCGGATTCAAATATAGCAAACGTATCATCTACATATCAGAAATATGCAAGAGGTAGGAGGTTAGATGTCATTTCCTCAAAGACACGTTTCTCATGGAACCCAACAAAGATGTTTGCGAGAGCTGGGCCTAGAGGGGATCCCATGGCAACACCATCTATTTGAGCTTACATGGTGTTAAAACTGAACTCAACGGTGCAAGTTGCCGAGTTCATAAGTTCAGTGAATGCTGATTCATGCAATGGTGACTGGTCTAGATCGCTATAATATAGTGCTGCAGCGCAAGTATCTATGGCTTCCTTAAGTGATACATGGGTGAATAGGCTAGCAATGTCAATAGGCACAATGGAATATGTACAAACATTGCACCTGTTTCAGCTAAACGAAATAAGTGACAGCCATTCACTGGTTCATTCCTCAGGGCAATGCCTTGACCAATCAGTCAAGCTGCCTGGGTTAAATTTCAAACAAAGCTTGGCAGTTAACTGTCAATCACTGTTAATTGGTGCATTCCCCATGGCAATGCCTCTACCAATTGGAGTTCACTTGTCAACCAATCAGCACCCTCTTGTATAGTGTAAAGTTGATTTTTTTTCCCTTACATTGGTATTCTTTCAGATTGTCCTGATGAGTGCAAGATGAAAAGCTTTGACAACATTACTTTCAGCAGTACTCAAGTTCTGTACTACCAAACGACTATTAGTATTTAAATACTTGTACAACATTGGCAGCACGTTCAATTTTTCAGATTAAGTAAAGAAAACTTGTATTTATATAGCTCTTTTCATGATCTCAATGTCCCGAAGTGCTTTACAGCCAATGAAGTGTAGTCACTGTTGTAAGGTAGGAAACATGGAAGGTAATTGTGCACAGTAAGCTCCCAGAAGCAGCAATGAGATAATGACCAGATGATCTGCATTTCCGCCCCCTGGTGTTGGATGAGGGATAAATATTGACCAGACACTCCCCTGCTCTTTGAATAGTTCTATGGGATCTTTTGTGGCCACCTAAGAGGGCAGACGGGGTTTTGCTTAAAAGAAGGCACCTCTAACTGTGCAGCATTCCCTCAGTATTGTATTGAAGTGTCAGCCTAGATTATGTGCTTAAGTCTCTAGAGTGGGGCTTAAACCCAAAAACTTCTAATGCAGAGGTGAGATTGCTACAACTGAGCTAAGGCTGTCACCGAGTTGTATTTTCATCTTGGTCTACAGGGATCTAAGTCCATTTTCTTGCCCAATAGAGTGTGCTTGAACATTAGTTCATGAAATTTCATTTTGGAAAGTGGGGAAGAATATCAATGATAAAATAGAGTAAAACCCAGCTTATATGTCATAGCTGTATATAAATTCTTTACCTTGTTTGCTGATTTTTAGAGTTAAAGTAATCCCCATGTATGTACAGGATATGAAACTAATTGTGATTATTTCAAAGGATTTTGCAGTATCTAGAAAATCTTTTCCGTATAAGGGGAAAAGATTTGGCTCAAACTTGTTAACTAGAGATGTATTTGTTTAAAATGTTGCTATTTTGTTTGTGGCATGAATGCACTGCACATGAAAATTCTGCCTTTTTTAGCAAATAGAAACTGATGAAAATGTAAAGAAATCTGACCAGGCAAAACTTGCAGTAAGCAGCGAAGAGGAAAGAGTGGCCATTGAGCTGTTAAACAAAGCCAGAAGAACAGGAATGGCAACCAAAAGTGAGTGCAATGTTATGTGGCATGTTCACTGTTCTGATCATTAATCTGAGGGTGATGTGGTTCATTTAAAGTGACTCCGCAGGCTGAGTGGCAAATGCACTTGAGCAAAATCTAATAATTTCATTGTCTTAAAGTACTGAATCATGTCTCCTTAAAATCTACACTTTTCCAAAATTAAAAGGCCCATTTGAGTGGCCCTGCTCTGACCCTTTCCAGAGACTCTAACCCCCCCCAAATGAGTTCAAAATTGAACACAGACAGGGTCTAGATAGCAATGATACTTTGCTTTCAATAAAATAATTGTGTGACATAATCTTAGAGCTAACCTCAGGATTCCCCTCCTCACAGCTCAGCCATGAATACTGATTGGGCTCTGCAGTAAAGGCCTGCTCGGATATAAAATTGAAACCTGACCACAGCCAACCCAAACCGGACCTGAGTCTTTTAATTTTTTTTTTTGCGCCCCACCTGACCCGACCCGAATATCGTTCATCTGTTCCGGCAGCAGACTAGTCCTGCAGATGGCGTTGTCTGGAATCCTGGGTAAGCTGATCCCGTGAGTTCCCAGAAGCAGCACTATACAGCCCGAATGCTGGACTCAGAATATTGACCCGACCCGCACCCGACACGTAGTCAAGTCTAGTTGGGTTCGGGTCAGGTAGCCAGGCTTTACTCTGCAGTCCACCAGGGAACCACTGCCTCACTTAGTTCTGTTCTGAAGCAGAGGAAAATACAGGGCTATGAGGAGAGAGCAGGGCAGTGAGATTACTTTTTGAGTTATTGTCGCAAAGAGCTAGCACAGACTTGGAGGATGAATAGTCTCCTACTGTGTTAAAAGTTCCTATGATTCTCTGATCCTGATCACTGCCCATTGGCCTCCTATTGCCACCTGTATTGTTTGAGAGTCACACAAAAACAAGGACAGGCTCAGCTGTGATCCTCCTCCCCACCTCATCCAACCCACCCACAATGGACACGTAGCGAGCTAACACACAGTCTAGGTTTAGTATTGCTGAAAATAGAGACATGCCGTCAAAGCTTTTCATCTTGCACTCAAGACAATCTGCAAGAATACCAATGTAAGGGAAAACAACAACTTTATAGTGTGAGAAGAGTGCGCTGATTGGTTGGCAAGTGAACACTGGTCGAGGCATTGCCATGGTGCTTGCACCAGTTAACGGTGACTGAAAGTTAACTGCCAAGCTTTGTTTGAAATTTAAACTAGGCAGCTTGACTGTGATTGGTCAAGGACATTGCTCTGAGGAATGAACAAGCCAATGGCTGTCAATTATTTTGTTTAGCTGAAACAGGCGCAATGTTCGTACATATTCTTTCTGTCTGCAAAGAGGGCCCTGTGTATTAATATATGTAGCTTTCAGTACGCACAAATGCGCCATACTGTGAGCCCTACTGACAATCTTAAATTGGTTGTCAGCGTAATTCCAATCCGAGTCAAGCTGCCTGTTTTAAATTTCAAACAAAGCTTGACTATTAACTGTCAGTCACCGTAAACAGGTACATTCTCCATGGCAAGACCTCTACCAATCAGAGTTCACTTGCCAACCAATCAGCACCCTTTACTCTTGCTGTATTAAGTTGTTTTCCCTTATATTGGTATTCTTGCGGATTGTCCTGATGAGTGCATGCAGAAAAACTTCAACAACATGTCTCTATTTTCAGCAATACTCAAGTTCTGTACTGCCAAATGACTATTAGTCTAGGTTTACGTATGACAAAATGGCCTCTTAGACGAGGTACTGGAGAGCTACCTACTGTTGAACCAGACCCCAGAACACGTCAGCTCCTTTGGGAGGAGACAGAATTTATTGGGAGAGGGGAGTAAGAAAGCTGAGGAAAGCTCTTAGACTGCAATATGCGATTCTTAGAAATGCAAAATGGATCTGAATAACTGCAATATTTTTTGGTCATTGCGTGGTAGATCACCTCCACATGATGCCTGTTTCCTTTGAAAAAGACAATGACAGCAATGGGCACATTGACTTCATAACAGCTGCTTCCAACATACGAGCAAAGATGTACAGCATCAGTACAGCAGACAGGTTAAAGACGAAGAGGATCGCTGGACGGATCATTCCTGCCATAGCAACCGCGACTGCAGCAGTATCAGGGCTGGTAGGAACATCCTTACTGGTTCTGGTATAAGTTCTCAAGCAGTGGGTGCAGAAATATAGTAATAACAGTACAGGCCTAGCAATCCAGAGGTCAGGAGTTCAGATCCTTCCAAAATTGAATTCAATAAATCTGGTAAGGTGTGGGCTGGCACCAGGGGAAAAAAGCCCCTGTAAAAGCTGTTGGACTAATGTAAAAAAAAAACGTCATTGATCTCCTGCAGGAAAGGCCGCATGCCACCCCTATCCAGTCTGGCCAATGTGTCGTGTCCAGTCCCTCATTGCTTAGTTGGCTCTTTGTGTCTCAGACAAACCAAGGATGGGCAGTAAATAATGTCTTGCCATCATCACTCACATCCTCAGAGCAAAAATAAGTAGACATGTTTGAATAGAATTTGAATTCAATTCTAAGTCAATATGATGTTTGATCATACAATGGAAAGTTTTTTTTAAAAAAAGGAATTGTAAAGTAGGAGTGTCATCTCTATGTTGGTACAAACCATTCCATTCTTCTACTCATGGATTCCAAATGACCAGCAACTACAGTGAATGAGGCATTGCTTAGGCTCTGGGGTCTAAGGCACTGCTCAGGCTATGAGGAGTCCAATGTCCACCTCGACTGGTGGCCACCAGCTACCATTTTGTTTTCTGGCCACCAATCATCATTATAGTTTCCCAGTCACTGACCTTTTTCCCAGCTATCCATTAGGTCTGGCATCCAGATATCAAGTGACAATGAGCAATTTTGACCAAAAGCTTGATCAAAGAGATAGGTTTTAATGAAGAAAACAAGGTACAGAGGCAGAGTGGTATGCAGAAGGTATTCCAGAGCGTGGGGCCTAGGCAATTGAAGGCACGGCTAACAATGGTAGAGGGATTAAAATCGGGGGTGCTCAAGAGGCCAGAATTAGATGGGTGCAGATACCTCGGAGCATTGTGGGGCTGGAGGAGCTTAGAATTAGGGAGGGGCGAGGCCATGGATTGGTTTGCAAACAAGTATGCGAATTTTAAAGTCAAGACTTTGCTTGACCAGGAGCCAATGTAGGTCAGTGAGCATGGGGGTGATGGGGTGAATGGAACTTGGTGCGAGTTAAGACATGGGTAGCAAAGCTTTGGATCACCTCAAGTTTACGGAGGGTAGAACGTGAGAGACCAGCCAAGGGTGATTGGAATAGTCAAGTCTAGAGGCAACTAAGGCATGAATGAGGCCTTCAGCAGCAGATGAGCTGAAACGGAGACCAAGTCGGTCATTTCCTCTTCACAATGATGGAACTGAGTGCTTTGTACTCAAAGCATGACACAAACAGCACGGTATTGCAGCTGCACAGCCAGTATAATGGGTATTAATCTCCCTCTATGCTACCCCAAGAAAAAAGCTTGCATCCAATCTCAAGATATCCCTCTCATTTATCACATTATCTCCAAATAAGAATGCCAGTTTTCTGTTCAGGCCTCTAGGAAGTGATGTAGCTCAAACTCAATTAGTTTAGAACTCGCACAACCATTGGGAGAAGGAGCTTTTCATGGGTCTACGCGAGATTAAAAGCTATTTCTTGAAGTGAAAGCAGTGTTGTAACTCAATCCCAGTATGCTGGTGCTTGTTCTCATTCAATCTCGGGATTTGTCTTTTTTTCTCTAGGTTGCTGTAGAGTTGATAAAGATCGTTGGAGGCCATTCCTTCGAAGCATACAGAAATTGTTTCTTTAACCTAGCTATTCCTGTTATAGTATTTACTGAAACAGCTCCAGTAAAGAAAACACAAATAAGGTAAAGGAAACTAATGCCTGATGTAAACAGAATCACTATGTTGAGAACTTATCTTTTAAATATGCTGTACGAAGTGCTAAAACATCATCCTTTTTACTATCTTCAAAAACAAATGCTTGCGGTTTAATATTCACAGGCAGAGAGATGCCATCTGCTGAATGATCGAGGGAGCTAAAAGCTAGTCCTTAGAGATTTGTATTTTGTGGTAATTTGCATAATACAGGCTAAAGCTGAATAAATTTCAGTGAGTGTTCGTGTGGGTACAATGAAACATCTTAGGCGATTTTATGTCTGATTAATTCCAGCTAGACACTCAAATGTACTGTAGTGACTTGCTGCTTTCAATCAACCTCAGAGCCCTTGGCCAAAACTAATAATTATCATGAGTAACAATGACAACTGCTTTCATTTATATAGTGCCCTTAACGCAGTAAAAACATCCCAAGTCGCAAGAGGTTTATGTGGCTACCTGGAGTACAAGATGATCCTATCTGCACATGCGATATTCAACTCTGTCCGGTCAGGTCTATCAAATCCATGCACACCAGCTGGTGCAAAAATGCTATTGGCTTATGAAATAACAAGGCCAACGCACTTGCTGTGGAAGTAAGGTTTTGGGCCTTTAGTATATGAAGGATAGATAATGCTTGGGTGATGTCTGGTGTGCAGTTTTGCTTCGCTGGTTTCAGTCAATTGATCTGTGGGTACCGTATCAACCCCCAAATAATTTTGAGCTAGTGAGCATGTCTGTATATTCTGCATCATGGGCACTCCTGGGTGGTTGATTGTCAAGTCTGTGAGGTTAAAATATAAGGGTGCAAATTGTATGGTAGTGAATTGGTCCCTCACTTTACATCCCGACCAATTTTGCTTTCTGTTAATTTCACCCACTGTGTGTGATACCTTCCACTAGTCCTTTGCCATCTGTACTATATCACACAGCTGCAATAGTCTAAGGATAGTCACTTTAAAGCACATGCTCTGGGGTGTGGTTGCAAACATGGAGAATTATTTTCTAAACTTGAGAATTATCTTTGCATTAAAAGAACACTACCAGTACTGAAACAAAAGTAAAATACTGTGGATGATGGAAATCTGAAACAAAAACAGAAAATGATGGAAATACTCAGCAGGTCAGGCAGCATCTGTGGAGAGAGAAACAGAATTAACATTTCATGTTGATTTGATGAGTACTTCCAGCATTTTCTGTTTTTGCTACAGGTACTTTGGATCCCAGCAGTTCTGTATGTTTTTTTTTAAAGATTTAAGAAAATTTTGTTATCTTTTTCCTGTATAACTTGTTTTAAATTATAAAAGAATTTAATGGTTCAAAAAGGGAAGATTGAATTATTGGGAGATACAGCACTGAAACAGGCCCTTCGGCCGACTGAGTCTGTGACGACCCATTTATACTAATCCTACACTAACCCCATATTGCTTACCACATCCCCACCTTTCCTATATTCCCCTACCACCTATCTATACTAGGGGCAATTTACCCATCAACCTGCAAGGAAACCGGAGCACCCGGCGAAAACCCACGCGGTCACAGGGAGAACTTGCAAACTCTGCACAGGCAGTACCCAGAATTGAACCCGGGTCGCTGGAGCTGTGAGGCTGCGGTGCTAACCACTGCGCCACTGTGCCGCCCTGATATTTTGGTCCTTACTCATTTATGATGCCCACATTCCAAAATATTATAGACAAATGATCATTGCTAAGATGCAATTAATCAAGTTGGCACATTCTCTTCTGTTTTCCCTTTTTAAGAGCAATTAAGCTACACAACAATATAAGACTCCTCACGTAAAGGAAAACATCTCTGAACCCCTTACAGGGTAGCGGGGGAAAATGCAGTGGGCTATAAACATGGAAAAGGGGGGAAATTTTGCATGGAGATTAGAGCATAGTTTAAGATTTTGGGGAGATTTTTGAAAGTAGGGAGGGAGCTGGTGGGAGAAAGATGATGGGAGAGAGCACAGGATGGAGCAGTGATTGAATACCACAAATAGAGCACAAAGATGGGGGAAATGAGGGGTAACCCAGCTTTGGAGGGAACGGTGTGTGTGTATGCAGGGAGATGGAGTGTGCTGTGCTGCTAAAAACCCAGAGCTTGATCAAGATGCTGGTAGAGGAAGCTCCATGATCTCACGGGGTCTGCGCACACTTCAGACTTCTAGCTCCAATATATCACTGAACCAAACTGATCTGTCTGCTTCCACCATCTCAGCGTATACCAGGTGTTCATCAAACGTTTGCGAAGAATTACTTATTGCTGTAAGCAAATGGACCTTTCCAAATACAGCTCATTTAATAATGTTGCCCTAAAACCTAACTTTTTTTTTTGGAATAGGAATGGAATATCATTTACAATCTGGGATAGATGGACCATTCATGGAAGGGAAGATTTCACACTCTTAAATTTCATAAATGCTGTGAAAGTAAGAAACGACTTTATTCAGATTTTTTGTAATTTCCCATTTGATGCCAGAGCTTCCAAATGATCAGGTTGCAAGCAGAGTTTAAAGGCGCATTTACACCATTACTTGTGTAATGTAAAGCACTTTTTAATTCAGAGAAATGCAAAAGTCATGGTGTGGCTCCACAGTCTATTTCTGATCTGCCTTCAGTACACTGCTGAATGAGGCCCTTTTGTGAGATGTGTCCCAGACCAGCTGGGCTTGACACCACTCACGTCTGTTGAGCTCTGTCATGGCAGTTGCCAAGCACGACCTTGATGGCTGTGAAACACACTCTGCAGTTACTGGTCTCAGGCCAATAGCACATTACAACTGCAAGGTACTTACTTAGAATAATGGGATGTAGAGCAAAGGAGGCCATTCGACCCATCGTGCCCATGTTGCTGTTCGATTATTCCCATTCCCCTACTCTTCCCCTATAGCCCTGCAAATATTTCCTTTCCCAGCACAGACACAATGGACTGAATGGCCTCCTGTGCCGTAATTGTTCTATGGTTCTATATCTAATCCTCTCTTGAAAGTTGCTATTGAATCTGCTTCCATCATCCTTTCAGGCAGTGCATTCCAGATCATTGTAACTAACTGTGTAAAAAAAGAAATTCTCCTCACTTCTGATTCTTATCTTATATCTGTGTTCTCTGGATACAGGCCCTCCTGCCAATGGAAACAGTTTCTCCTTATTTACTTATAAAATCACCTAATTTTGAATATCTCAATTAAATCTCCCTTTTAACTTTTTCTGCTTTAAGGAGTCCTATCTTCTCTAGTTTCTCCTCATAACTGAAGTTCCTCATGCCTGATACCATTCTAGTAAATCTCCTTTGCACCTGCTCCAAGGTCTTGATATCCTTCCAAAAGTGTGCCAAGAATTGAACACACTAATCCAGCTGAGGCATAATCATAAAGGTTTACCATAACTTGCAGCACTTTGTTCTTGTGTCAAAAACATGAGGTAGCAAGGATTGTTAAAACATGGTGGAAAACCTTGATGTAGATGAGTGGAAAGAAACTAATCGAATCCTAGAGGTTGTGCCAGTTTTATCTCCCCATCAGAGAGAGGTATCTTACTCCTACTTCCCCCCTCTTTTCCCCGTGGTGTTTGATATTTTACGCCTGCCTTTCCCTCTAAATACCGATTACAACTTCAGTTGGCATTTGAGGCAATGGAATATGGTGCAGATGGGCATAGGGGCCGTTTATAGCTAAGGAGAGTAGGCTAGGAGGTCTGAATTGTGTAGATATTCCTGCTAAAACAGAGCATAATCTAATTACTCTTTTTCTGGAGTGATAAAACATTTATAGCCACTCCTTTTATGATTCTAGTAATCCTGTACTTCCTTGTTACCCGTTCACTGACCAGTGGAAATAGTCTTATCACTATTTACCCTCTCTCATCCTTTCAAAACTTTGCTTCAATTTGATTTCTTAACTATCACTGCCTTGGTATCAGTCATTTTTTTAAAGCTATCCACTTATGTCAGTGCAGCCTGGTCTGTTGAAACCTAGAAAGGTAGACCAATCACACAGAGCTAGAATTCTTCCACTTGGTTTCCGATCACCCTGCAAGCCAGTTCGCCTCGGACTAGGATGGTCCTAGCCGGACAAGGCAGCAGAAGCTTACCAACATTTCTGGCTGGTCAACCACTTTGTATTAGTTGGTTAAACTCTGGCAGTACCCTCTGCTCACTTGTGACTTCTTGAGCTTTGACTCTGCCAACCAGCGCCAGTTTTCGGGTGGTGAAAGTGTGCACTTCATATTGGGCAAACAAAAACCCTGCATCTCAATATGGATCTTCATTTGTGGTATAGCTCGATTTGGAGACTCAAACATATTGATGGGTTTCCTCATTCCTCATTTCTCAGGCACCCAGTGACCAAAAACAAAGTATTTTCACCCACTGTTATCATCACAGTTCTATTGTTCCAATGTAATGGGGTATCTGAACTGAGCACAGTACTCCAACTGTGGCCTGACAAACATTTTATGCAGATTCATCACCATCACGTTCCTTTTGTATCCGATGCCAGATAAATCACAGAATCGCGTTTGCCCCTTTTATGGTCCTTTCCACCTGCAATCTGCCTTTTAAAGATCTCCTTCTCCATTCCATCAAGAACTTTATCATTCAAGTTAATACTTCATTCTGTCTTTTTCCTGTCAGTGTCTTTCCGTAGCCTTCCACATTTTTTGCCACAGTTTTCCAGTATTAGAGTTTTGGGGTTCTGGCCAATTAACCCTTTCACTTCTAAGTTCCAAATGATTCATCTTGACCCTTATCAGTGACGGTGATTATATATTTTATTCAGCATAAGTAAGACTTGATATGTCACAGTATGAGTGTGCCTTGGAAATTAATAACCATGAGTAATATTACCTGTATGCCCTGGGTAGAAAGTCACGATCTCCATGAGTCTACTCCAGTCGGCCCTTGCCCCAGGTGCCTTCGTCCAGTTGGTATGACACACGGGTTATCTCCTTCAGCCCATCCCTTCCTTGGCTGCATCTGCTGGATAGTCCCTGAATGTCTCTACAATATCTGTGCTTGGGGAATCCCTTCTTACGCTTTCTTTACATAGGCAAAGCCAATGGAGACCAGTTTAACCCAATCGTAGACTTGCACCTAATTTAACCCATCCAATTACAAAACTGCTATATACTCATCGTTGCCTGTCCAAGCCCAGTCAGTCTTCCATGATTCCTTGTTTTTTTTTACTCTCCTGGACCGTTATCAGTGCAGCTGTAGCAATACAAAAGGATCTCTTTTACACTGTAGAGATGTAGTGTCCTTTATGGCCTAATGATTCCTGTGAGAGGTTCTCTTATCACATTTCAATTGAGGTGCCTAGACAATGTTCTCATATAAACATAGCTGCCTTTGCTTACTGTTTCAATTTAGTTTAACTATATTACCTATTACTTCACTCTTAATTGTTGTTCTTCTACTCCCCTACCCTAATCTTCGCACCTACAAGGCATAACAGTTTCTTAGGTTAATACGAAGATAAAACAAAACATATACATGTTCTTGGTATTACAGGATAGCAGTATTCCAGCACCAGGCTCCATAATTTGGTATTGTCAGCAAATTTAGATATTCTCTCTGCTCGCTTCCAAACGACACATATGTGACATACGAGAAAGATCCAAACAGCACCTCATCTTTCAAATGGGCACTTTACAGCCTTTTGGACTCAACATTGAGTTCAACAATTTTAGATCATAACCTCTGCCCCCATCTTGTTTTATGTTTCCTCACAATTTGTTTTTTTTTCTTTCTGTCATTTCTCTCTCATTTTCTTTTGGACAGCAGCTTTCCTGCCGTTCACAGTGCTTACAGTGTTTATTTTTATTTATTTATTTATTTATAGATACAGCACTGAAACGAGCCCTTCGGCCCACTGGGTCTGTGCCGACCATCAAACCACCCATTTATACTAACCCTACATTAATCCCATATTGCTTACCACATCCCCACCTTCCCTCAATTCTCCTACCACCTACCTACACTAGGGGCAATTTACAATGGCCAATTTACCTATCAATCTGCAAGTCTTTGGCTGTGGGAGGAAACCGGAGCGCCCGGCGGAAGCCCACGCGGTCACAGGGAGAACTTGCAAACTCCGCACAGGCAGTAGCCAGAATCGAACCTGGGTCGCTGGAGCTGTGAGGCTGCGGTGCTAACCACTGCGCCACTGTGCCACCCTTAATGGAAACTGCTTTCTTTCACTGCAGGAAAGATACAGCATTGAGCCTACGATGGTGGTTCATGGAGTGAAGATGTTGTATGTACCAGTCATGCCAGGACACGTGAAGCGACTAAAGCTAACGTAAGTAAATCACAAATAACAAGGGGGAGTTGACTAGTAAACAGCTAGTGCTCTGGGGCATGGATTCAAATCCCACCATGACAGCTGGTGAAATTTAAATTCAATTAATAAATTCAGTTAATAAAAAGTTGGAATTGAAGGCTAGTCTCAGTAATGGTGCTGTGAATCTATCATCAATTGTCTTAATTACCCACCTGATTCACTAACGTCCTTTAAAGAAGGAAATCTGCTGTCCTTACCTGGCCTACTTGTGACTCCAGACTCACAGCAATGTGGTTGACTCTTAACTGCTCTCTGAAATGGCTTAGCAAGCCACTCCATTGTCAAAGGCAATTAGGGATGGGCAGCAAATGCTGGCCTTGCCAGTGGCACCCACATCCCATGAAAGAATAAAAAAGAAAATTCATAGCTGTTGAATGTGTACTGCAATGTATGAGACCCTCGGCTGCTGCAGGCTGAAGTTGGCTGTCATGTCCATGACCTGGGTGTAATCCAGCCAGAGGGACGGGATGAAATTTTCCTCCAAATCTTTGGTCATAAGAGCTCTGTATGAAACTTCTCGGACAGTTTCAGACCAGTACCTAATAGACATCTACCCACCACAAATCAGCCTCCAAATCAGCACAAATTAACAATCTCACTTAGGATGCAGAATGACCGATGTAAGAAATTTTTAAAAATCAGGATGCTTCAGCTGGGGTGTCATTCTGATTGGAGCTAAGGCACAATATTTGGCTGTAATAGAGGGAAATTTACCCAAAGCATTCTTGACCTGGGAGTGGAGCATTCAAAAATGGGTCAACTTTATCTGCTCCAAATGGGCTAAGTTCATGATGTTTATAGGTGT
This sequence comes from Heterodontus francisci, assembly GCF_036365525.1. Taxonomy (NCBI): domain Eukaryota; kingdom Metazoa; phylum Chordata; class Chondrichthyes; order Heterodontiformes; family Heterodontidae; genus Heterodontus; species Heterodontus francisci. The sequence goes on along the minus strand of NC_090374.1, from coordinate 157,451,757 downwards.
AAATAGGTGAGAAATCACCCTTTCCTTTTATCCTTCCTTCCTTCTCAAAACTGTTATAGGGAAATAAAGAGGTCGCTTTGATTACATGCAAAAATTGATTTAATTGTGCCATGACTGGCTCTGTGAGATGAATGGAGAGTGAAGGCTTAATAGTGACATTTCAATATAATCTGGTTATGCCTAAGGAAATTCGCCTTCATCTCCATTTAGATACATCAGACCTGTCATTGGAGAGAGTTGATAGTTGCTTCAGAATTTCCATTAGAACAGGATATCCTGAGGTTTTCCACTTCTTACACTTGCTATACATCTTTGGTGCAGGACAACATGGAACTTTTGGAACCATGTTCACTTTGAAACAGCAGCTACAATCTTTTGCACATTTACTTGGAAAACCCCTGCCAATGAACTTTAACTACTACACTCCAGTACAGAACTTAAGGTGTGCTACAAAATTAGAGGTGCCATCTTTTGGATGAGAGTTACCTGAGGCCCCAGGTAGGCATAAAAAGATCCCATGGTACAATTCAAAGAGCAGAGGTGTTTTCCCAGGGTCCTATCCAACCTTTATCACTCTATCAATATCAAGCTGCAGGATGCACTTGATAATCCAGCTATGAAGGATTACTTTTACTCCTGGCTGAGCAGGGGAATGGATGGGTGGTAGTTAATCCTTTATTAAACTTGAGCCAAAATTTTACATTATTGTACATATTTTTTCATTGCAGAATGCAGAAGTTAGTGAAACCAGCATCAGACAAGAAGTATGTTGACTTGACTGTGTCATTTGCACCTGAATCCGATGGTGAAGAAGACCTGCCAGGTCCTCCAGTGAGATACTATTTCAGACCTGAAGAGAACTAAGCTGATGCTTGTAGTGGATGCTTCAGCCCCTTGTACCAACTTCCACAGAAGTGGAGAAACATTCACTTAGTTTGCTAAATTGTTGTTTTTGCTTTATTGTGATGGAAATGTCTCTCTAATCTCCTGCATATGTCACCCTATGCAGACTGCCTTAATAGCGGCAATAAAATCAGTGTTTTCAAATGATCGTCCGTATATTATGTTGCAATCAAGATAGTCCAGTCCTATGAGCATGATGCATATTGTCTTTCTGTATAGACTCTTCTTTTACTGCTTTAATGTAAGTGCTTTGTTAGCTGCTGTTTCAACGTGAACAAGGTTCCAAAGGTTCCATGTTGTCCTGCACCAAAGATGTATAACAAGTGTAAGAAATAGGGGTTCAGCATCTCTTTAGGAATAGGCTGTGGCTCCATAACTGAACGACTCCATCTTGGTCAAGCATTTCCATGAAATAAATCCCCCATCTTGTAGTCTTAAACCTTTAGTATAAAAATGTAAAACATTTTAAAAACCCAATAATTTCAACCGTACTTCTGTAAAATATCCAGCCATGGATTTTGCAGATTTTAAAAAGGTGGTAAGTTATTGATGTGCACTGAAAATTCATGTTCAAGATTTTTTTTTTTTGCCGATTTATGTGCTTGTTTATGCATGTTGTTTTGGCTATGCTAACAACCTTAGATCTGCCATTTGCAGCTACTACATGCCATGATTTTTATACATGATCCCGTTAACATAAGTCTTGGACCAATGAAGCTTAAAGTAAAATTAACCTGATTTGCTGTTATAACTTCTGCAATTTCGTTTGGATTACAGACTGGGTTTTTAAAAAAGTATGCAAAAAGAATGTGTCAAATGTTTCTGTAGGCTGCTTTACTTGTAATTTAACATGGTGATTGTTAAATCTTATTTTCGGATATCTACAAACCAACTCTGAGTTTGTGTTAGCTACTAATTTCACATTGAGGAGATCAGCATTATTTGTACATCTTTGATATATGCAGGGTTTTTTTGGTTCTTTGTAAATAATGTGACAATCTAAATTGCAAGTTTTAGTTTCACTTATTTTTTTAAACTTTTTTGTTTAAGATATATTATTCTGATTAGTCTGTTTAGGATAGGGGCACTGATTTGGAGAGTTACAGTATGAACCTACCACAAGCGCACAAATGTCCCTCTTTTGGCTGCAGAGAGTTTTGGGACATCCTGAAGTTGTGAAGGACACAATATAAATGCAAATTTTTGTTTCTTTACTTAGTGTCGACTGTAGTTGAGTGGTAGTCCTCTCACCTCTGATCTGAAGGTTGTGGGTTCAAGACCCACTCCACAGACCTGAGCACAAAATCTAGGCTGGCACTTCAGTGCAGTACTGAGGGAGTGCTGCACTGTCAGAAGTGCCGTCTTTCGGATGAGACGTTAAACAGAGATCCTCATCTGCCCTCTCGGGTGGATGTAAAAGATCCCATGACACTGTTTCAAAGAAGAGCAGGGGAATTCTACCTGGTGTCTTGGCCAATATTTATCCCTCAACCAACCACCAATTTAAACAGATTATCTGGTCATTTATATCATTTCTGTTGGAGCTTGCTGTTCATAAATTGGCTGCCACGTTTCCTACATTAGAACAGTGACTACACTTCAAAGTACTACATTCGTTGTAAAGCACTTTGCAACATCCTGACGTCGTGTAAGGCGCTATACAGGTGCAAGTTCTTATCTGTTTTTGCCTGGTTGCCCAACCTCGGATTCAAAAAGTATTGGGGTGTATTTTTAACTTGCCCACCTATGTGTAAAACTGGTATTGGGGATTGGCTGTCCATTATGGAAACCGACCAAGCTTCATTTCTAATGAAATCAAATCCATGGAAGTGCAAATTCAGTGATAACTGTAATGAGCCAGTCCATCCGCAATGGCAGTCCTGTGCTGTGGCGGCAAGTTGAAATTCTATACCCAAATTACATATTACAGGTGTCCCTGGTGAAACATGATTTTAAATCTGTTTTCTATACTTCAAAGCATGAAGGATTGTGAATTCCTTTCACTTCACATGCAGAAAGGTTGCTTAAGGAGTGTTCTACCTAGATTTTCACTTTGGTGAAACCAAACACTGTGAACTGGAAACTTATCTAATGAGGAAATAAAATAACTTTCAACCAGCTAATCTTGTAAAGTTATCTTGATTTTAGTTTTGGAGTAACATGCCTACACGTTATTGTGGCGCCAAAAGTACCCCACATGCTTGGTAGCTGTGGAAGGTATTTTTACTAATGCAAAAAGAACTGAAACTCTCCGCGTAAGGTACTAACAAAGTAAATCAGGAAATCATAATTAAATGACACCAATATTGGACTTAATAGAAAATTACTTTTGTTGGGTTGAAATAATTCCATGAATTTTATAATTACTTGTGTGATTTTTCTAGACAACTGAATAAACCAGACAGTAATAAAAGTAAGATTTTTTTGTCCTGTACCAAATTGGGGAACATTTCTGTATTTGTTCTATATCTGCATAGATATATAAATTTGTTTGAAATGACTTAAAGTTAAGAAATAAGTGCTTTTCCCTACCAAATTACAAGTTGGAGTCCAGACCTCAGCTGTCTTTGAGAACACAGCAGATTGTCTGATCTGTCATTAAACCAAAATGTAGAAGCCTTCTCTTAGGTACCATTTATCCTTGGTCAAAGTATCAATAGATATGTGAAAACTGAACAACATATGCAGCACATTGTCAATTGATTGCATGGATAGAATGCATCATTACATCTTTCAACTTGACTAACCATGCTTTACTCTGATCCCTTTTGAGCTGGGATACATACTGGTGACTTTGTTATCTTCAGTTCAGTTTCAGCAATTGGCACTTGAATTTTGTACAATTACAAATTACCTCACCCACATATATTCATGATGTGAAATCTGCAATGGTCATTCCTCCAAAATTAATGTATTGCATAAGAAATATATATCTAAAATAAGATATTTTGACTTTGGACTGATTCAGTCTTGTCTTTGTACTGTCAGTTTTAATATAGCTTTCTGCATCTGTACAATCTTGTAAATAAATCTATTTGTTTTAGCCTGAATATTACAACAGTGACCACATTTCAGATTTGCTTAAACTATATGATTTTTTGGATAGAGTATTTGCTAGAGTGGTTGGGGAGGGTTTAAACTAAAATGGCAGGGGGATGGGAACCTTTGCAAGGAGTCAGAGGAGGGGGGACAAAAGAAGAGAACAAAAGACAGTAAGGGGCAAGAGAAAAGTGGGCCACAGTGAATAATAGTGGGAAGAGGACAAGTAATGTTAAAAAGACGAGCCTTAAGACTTTGTGCCTTAACGCGCGGAGCTTTTGCAATAAAGTGGATGAATTAATTGCGCAAATAGATGTAAATGGGTATGATATAATTGGGATTACGGAGACATGGCTGCAAGGTGACCAGGGATGGGAAATGAACATCCAGGGGTATTCAGTATTTAGGAAGGACAGACAAGAAGCTAAAGGTGGTGGAGTTGCATTGCTAGTTAAAGAGGAAATTAACACAATAGTGAGGAAAGATATTAGCTCTGACAATGTGGAATCTGTATGGGTAGAGTTAGAAACACTAAGGGGCAAAAACCGTTAGTGGGAGTTGTATATAGACCCCCCAAACTGTAGGGTTGATGTTGGGAATGGCATTAAACAGGAAATTAGAGATGCATGCGATAAAGCAACATCTGTAATTATGGGTGACGTTAATCTGCATATAGATTGGGCAAATCAAATTAGTCGCAATACAGTAGAGGAATTCTTGGAGTGTATACGGGTTTGGTTTTCTGGACCAATGTGTTGAGGAACCAACTAGAGAACAGGCCATCCTAGACTGGGTATTGTGTAATGAGAGAGGAATAATTGACAATCTAGTCGTGCGAGGCCCCTTGGGGATGAGCGACCGCAATATATAGAATTCTTCATCAAGATGGAGAGTGATGTAGTTGATTCTGAGACAAGGGTCCTGAATCTTAGTAAAGGAAACCACGAAGGTATGAGGCGCGAGTTGGCCATGACTGATTAGGAAACGTTACTTAAAGGGATGACGGTGAATAGGCAATGGCAAACATTTAAAGAGCGCATGGATGAATTGCAACAATTGTTTATCCCTGTCTGGGGCAAAAGTAAAATGGGAAAGGTAGCCAAACCATGGCTTACAAGGGAAATTAGAGATAACATTGGATCCAAGGAAGAGGCATATAAACTTGCCAGGAAAAACAACAGATCTGAGGATTGGGAGCAGTTTAGAATTCAGCAAAGGAGGACCAAGGGATTGATTAAGAAGGGGAAAATAGAGTACGAGAGCAAGCTTGCGGGGAACATAAAAACTGACTCAAAGTTTCTATAGGTATGTGAAGAGAAAAAGATTGAAGACAAATGTAGGTCCCTTACAGTCAGAAACTGGAATTTATTATGGGGAATAAAGAAATGGCTGACCAACTAAATGCATACTTTGGTTCTGTCTTCACAAAGGAGGACACAAATATCATACTAGAAATGTTGGGCTTAGTGAGGGAGAGGAACTGAAGGCAATCAGTATGAGCAGAGAAATGGTGTTGGGGAAATTGATGGGATTGAAGGCTGATAAATCCCCAGGGCCTGATGGTATGCATCCCAGAGTACTTAAGGAAGTGGCCCTAGAAATGGTGGATGCATTGCTGGTCATCTTCCAAGACTCTGGAACAGTTCCTACAGATTGGAGGGTAGCTAATCTAACCCCATTATTTAAAAAGGGAGGTGGAGAGAAAGCAGGGAATTATAGACCAGTCAGCCTGACGTCAGTAGTGGGGAAAATTCTACAGTCCATTATCAAAGATTTTATCGCACAACACTTAGAGAACAGTGGTAGAATTGGGCAGAGTCAGCATAGATTTATGAAAGGGAAATTATGCTTGACAAATCTACTAGAGTTCTTCGAGGATGTAACTAGTAGAGTTGATGAGGGGGACCCAGTGGATGTGGTTTATTTGGACTTTCAGAAGGCTTTCGACAAAGTCCCACATAAGAGATTAGCATGTAAAATTAAAGCACATGGGATTGGGGGTAGTGTATTGCGATGGATAAAAAATTGATTGGCAGCCAGGAAACAGAGTAGGGATAAATGGGTCTTTTTCTGAATGGCAGGCAGTGACTAATGGGGTACCGCAGAGATCGGTGCTAGGACCCCAGCTATTCACAATATACATTAATGATTTAGATGAGGGAACTAAATGTAATATCTCCAAATTTGCAGATGACACAAAACTCGGTGGGAGGGCGAGTTGTGAGGAGGATGCAGAGAGGCTTCAGGGTGATTTGGACAAGTTGAGTGAGTGGGCTAATGCATGGTAGATGCAGTATAAGGTGGATAAATATGAGGTTATCCACTTTGGTAGCAAAAACAGGAAGGCAGATTATTATCTGGCTATAAACTGAGAGAAGGGAATATGTAGCGAGACCTAGGTGTTCTCTTACACCAGTCGCTGAAGGTAAGCATGCAGGTGCAACAGGCGGTAAAAAGGCAAATGGTATGTTGGCCTTCATAGCAAGAGGATTCAAGTACAGGAGCAGGGATGTCTTGCTGCAATTATACAGGGCCTTGGTGAGGCTACACCTGGAATATTGTGTGCAGTTTTGGTCTCCTTATCTGAGGAAGGATGTTCTTGCTTATAGAGGGAGTGCAGCAAAGGTTTACCAGACTGATTCCTGGGATGATGGGACTGACATATGAGGAGTGATTGAGTCGGTGAGGATTATATTTGCTGGAGTTCAGAAGAGTGAGGGGGGATCTCATAGAAACCTATAAAATTCTAACAGGACTTGACAGGGTAGATGCAGGAAGGATGTTCCCGATGGTGGGGGAGTCCAGAACCAGGGGTCATAGTCTAAGGATACAGGTAAACCATCCCGGACTGAGATGAGGAGAAATTTCTTCACCCAGAGAGTGGTGAACCTGTGGAATTCGCTACCACAGAAAGCAGTTGAGGCCAAAACATTGTATGTTTTCAAGAAGGAGTTAGATATAGCTCTTGGGTCTTAAGGGAGCAAAGGGTATGAGGCAAAAGCGGGAACAGGCTCCTGAGTTGGATGATCAGCCATGATCATAATGAATGGCGGAGCAGGCTCGAAGGGCCAAATGGCCTACTCCTCCTATTTTCTATGTTTCTATGATGGCAAAATTGGGGGCCACCATAAGATCCAGAAATGGTGGAGAAATCTATTTTGACCCCGGGAAGTGATTCTCTCTTGCAGTCTATTTACTCGTCATTGAAGCTGAAAAACTAGTGGAACTAGTTGCCAGTCACAGGCTCAGCAGGGGTGCCGGATGGTCTGTAAGCTATATAGTCACTTTAAAATTTAAGCAACAGAGCAGATCAGACACACTTATGGTGTAGTCCAATGCAGCAGCATAGCTTTGATATCCAGAAAAGAATTGCTAGCAATCTGAAATAAAAACAGAAAATGCTGGAAACATTGCAGCAGGCCAACCAGAATCTGTGGAGAGGGGAACAGAGTTAACATTCCACGTCAACCTTCCATCAGAACTTAAAGCTGTGAAAAGATTAACAGTTTTTTTAAAAAGTACAGAGGCAGGATAATGGGCCAGGCAGGGGGAGGAAAGAACAAGGGGAATGTCTGTGATAGGGTGGAGGGCTGAAGTGACTAAATAACAGAAGGGATAATTGCACAAGTCAAAATGCGGGTGATAAAGAAACAAAAGTTGGGTCCAGAGGAGGTTTAAGTAGTTACAACAGAATGGCAAAAAACATCTGGCAACAAAAAGGCTCCCAAGTATAAATCAAGATGTATCCTGGGTGGGGAGCTCCTTCTTGTGCATCTCTATCCTTGGCCATTCATCGACATCCTTTGCCCTTTCTCCCCCAATCTCCTCTTTCCTACTATTTCCCCTGACACTAATAGTGGGTGCATTTTAGCCGTAACTACAATTTAACTGCTAGTTTAAACTGCCATTGCCCATCCCCAAACCATGCCTGTTCGTTGCTTTTTTCAGTGAGCGCTGGATCCTTTCTCAAATTTGGCTTCCAAATTCCAGGACTTTTCTGGATATCAAAGCTATGCTTCTGCATAGGACTACACCATAAATGTGTCTGATCTGCTCTGTTGCTTAAATTTTAAAGTGACTATATAGCTTATAGACCATCCTTCACCCATGCTGAGCCTGTGACTGGCAACTGGTTCTACTAGTTTTTCAGCTTCAATGACGAGGAAGCAGACTGTAAAAGATTCACTTCCCTAAGTCAAAGTACATTTCTCCACCACTTCTGGATCTTATTGTGGCCTCCAACTTTGCCATCATCTTTCTGTCCCACAATAGATTCTGCACATCTCCCAGACCTAAATTCACATGGAGATAGCTCCATCAATGCATCCTCCAATACTCTACCCTTCAAATATTTTCTGGACTTCACTCACTCTCACACCTGTCTCTGAACTTGGATGCCACTTCATTCATGCTCCATGCCAATTCCACTTTATCCCACTGCAGGACCTCTGACTTTAACTCTGGACTTTCCTCCTATTCCCCCCATTTACTACCAGGTTTTATGTATCCTAATAACTACTATGTAACCAGATCATATAACTTGAGTTTGTTTTACATCCGTTCGTGTGCATGTTTGACTTCAGACCTAAGCCCATCATTTCTATTTCCACTTGTTTTTTTTTCTACCTTCTTTACTTTTGTCACCCATCCTAGACACCTGTCTCCTGGGTACTGCCTGTGTGGAGTTTGCAAGTTCTCCCTGTGTCTGCGTGGGTTTTCTCCGGATGCTCCGGTTTCCTCCCACAAGCCAAAAGACCTGCAGGTTGGTAGGTAAATTGGCCATTATAAATTGCCGCTAGTATAGGTAGGTGGTAGAGAAATATAGGGACAGGTGGGGATGTGGTAGGAATATGGGATTAGTGTAGGATTAGTATAGATGGGTGGTTGATGGTTGGCACAGACTCGGTGGGCCGAAGGGCCTGTTTCAGTGCTGTATCTCTAAAAAAAAAACTACTATGTAACCAGATCATATAACTTGAGTTTTTTTTACGTCCGTTCGTGTGCATGTTTGACTGTCACTTCAGACCTAAGCCCATCATTTCTATTTCCACTTGTTTTTTTTTCTACCTTCTTTACTTTTGTCACCCATCCTAGACACCTGTCTCCTTTCATTTCTCCCCTCTTGAGTACTCTGCCCTGTCAAATCCCTTCCCCAACCCTACAGCACTTCTCAACCTTCCTACTCTGCTGCCACCATCCCAAGCTTCAGTCCCCCTTAGGTAAGTCTACAGCTTCCTTCCATGCCTCTCTCTAAAGGGCCCATCAAAGCATTCATTGCTGCCTGCTTATGAGCAGCAGCCCCAAAGGCCCCATCCTACTCTTTTGCTGCCCTTCCTGTCCAGCGTTCCTGCTCAGGGCTAATCTGGCCAATCTCCTTTCAGTCCCAACTCGCCCCTCCTAGTGCTGACCCTGTGTGTTCTGCCAGTGGATGAAGGGCGGCATAGTGGCGCAGTGGTTAGCACTGCAGCCTCACAGCTGCAGGGACCCGGGTTCGATTCTGGGTACTGCCTGTGTGGAGTTTGCAAGTTCTCCCTGTGTCTGCGTGGGTTTCCTCCCACAAGCCAAAGACTTGCAGGTTGGTAGGTAAATTGGCCATTATAAATTGTCACTAGTATAGGTAGGTGGTAGGGAAATATAGGGACAGGTGGGGATGTTTGGTAGGAATATGGGATTAGTATAGGATTAGTATAAATGGGTGGTTGATGGTCGGCACAGACTCGGTGGGCCGAAGGGCCTGTTTCAGTGCTGTATCTCTAATCTAATCTAATCTAAAAAACTCTGTCCCTTTCTGCATCTCCCTCCAGGATGTCTGCTTGCTTGCAAACAAGGACTTTGTCATCTATGAACTTATTGTGGACGATTGCATTGACATCATAGTCTTGACAGAAACTTGGCTGAAGGATCTTGCCACCTTCTCCCGAAATGAAGCCTCCCCACCTGCTATACATTCCACCACTTGTCCTGCCCAGAGTGCCTTGGTGGTGGTGTGGCCCTGATCGCCAAATCACACCTCAGTCTGTCCCTGTATTCCTCTGGCAATTTCTCCTCCTCTGAGCATCTCACTTTGTTCCACCCTCCTCTCATTTAAAATCCTTGTTCTCTACCATCCACCCAAATATCACACACATTTTTTCACTGCCGAGATATCTTTGCTGTTTTTCTCCCTCAGCGTCTGCACTGAATGACTTATTTTTGCTGCTTTAAACTTCCATTTTAATTCATCATGCTCTCTCGCATCTGAGTTCACTGCGCTCCTACCTTCCCTTAATCTCTCCCTCCATATAAACTCCCCAACAAATATTTGTGGCCACCCCCTTGACTTCAGTCTACACCTGTTAGTATTCTAGCACACACAACCACAAGAAAACCTGTATTGAAATCATGCTCTTTCTTGATTGGGAGCAATTTGGCTTCCCACTTCCAATTTCTCTTGTTTGTTTTTGAGCAAAGTCTGTGTGCTAGCACCCAAATTTCTGTTTAGACCAGGTGAGAAAGGTGTCTAGGGGTCCCTCTCAGCCTTCACCTGGTCTTACTGTAACAGGGTTTAATTTTAAACACAGCATGTTTTTAGCTCCCCCTTTGGTGAATCCTTGTTCACTGCTTTCCAATTCTTCTTCTTCTTCTTTGGCCTCCTTGTCTTGAGAGACAATGGGTAAGCACCTGGAGGTGGTCAGTGGTTTGGGAGCAGCGCCTGGAGTGGCTATAAAGGCCAATTCTAGAGTGACAGACTCTTCCACAGGCGCTGCAGATAAAATTGGTTGCCAGGGCTGTTACGCAGTTGGCTCTCCCCTTGCGCTTCTGTCTTTTTTCCAGCCAACTGCTAAGTCTCTTCGACTCGCCGCACTTTAGCCCCGCCTTTATGGCTGCCCGCCAGCTCTGGCGATCACTGGCAACTGATTCCCATGACTTGTGATCAATGTCACAGGACTTCATGTCGCGTTTGCAGACGTCTTTAAAGCAGAGACATGGACGGCCAGTGGGTCTGATACCAGTGGCGAGCTCGCTGTACAATGTGTCCTTGGGGATCCTGCCATCTTCCCTGCAGCTCACATGGCCAAGCCTAAGGCTAAGAAACCAGCACAAACAGGTTTTCTTAGGTTTAAAGAAGAAATGTTGAAATTTATTAAACTTAACCTTAAATTCTAATTCAGTTAACACCTACGGATACACGGCGCAGCCACGTTAGCATGCATACGCGATATACAAATAGAGACAGAAACGAGCAGAAGAAAAAAATAAAGTGGAAAAGTTTGAGGCAATATCTGAAGAGGGTTTTTGTTATGGATCTTCAAGCTCACTGTAGAGTCCTTGATTGTTGGTAGATCTTGCTTTTCTTTGGGGCCCAATATTCTTCTTAAACCTTGTTTGCTGCAGGAGACTTTTCTCTCTCTTGGGGTTCATGTGCCTTCAGTGGATTCAGAGGCTTGTGAGAAAGAGATGGGAGCAGACAAAAGAGATCTTCTCAGTCCAGGAGCAAACAGACACTCTCTGTTCAAAATTCTCTGCGGCTAGTTCAAAAGACTGGAACAGCCAGTCAGTCATGTGACCAGCTGGTCTAACCTGTCTTGGCCCCTGTGGATTGCATCACCCTAGCAGGCCCTGGAATGTGCTTCCCCACCCTCTTCACAACATCCTTTGTGGGTTGAATGTGTCAGGAAATGGTCCTTTGTCCCTCCAAGTATTGTTTGTTAATATGCAAATATCTTTTCCAGCCACGGCTGGTGTGTTTAACAAGTCATTCCTCACTCCAGCCAGTTAAAAAAAAATCAATGTTCATGACAAAATTAATGTGCCTCATTCTTGGCAGGTGGGGGCCTAGCATGATAAAAGTCATTTTAGAAGCAAAGGCTTACTAATATGATTGAAAGATGAAATTACAAGGCAAATTTTTCAAAATTCAAGGCTTTCAATTTAGATGCATTCTGCCCATTTTTAACTTTACTTCTGATCCTAGCAGAAATACCGGCTTTAGTTTCCTCTCAACTCACAACAAGTAAAGTGCATGCAAACTGGGTTTTGTAATGTTTCAACCATGGATCTATGAAAAATGTTTTTATTGAAAGGATTGTTGTATTAGTAGTTTTTAAAGACGTTTTATGAAAGTTCTGTTGCAACAGATGGTGTCATTAAGTCTGGGGTGAGACTGCAGAAGCCAACCATGTTAGGAACAAAGTAACAATTGTTATAAGGTCAAGAAGGGCAAGCTGCACAGAATTTGCAATTTGGCACGTAGGCAGCTCTGAAAAAAAAAGATACAACGGTTGGGTCCTAAGAACCACAGAACAGGCAGAGACAGAGACAGCAAGAATCACAGAGGAAGACTCATACAGAGGAAGAAGACATCAGAGAAGGACTGAAGACAACATCACCTGTGTGCAGGAAGCTTTGAGGAGCAAGGATTGAAAGTGGCTTGTATACTATCGTTTATTGTTAAGTATTTTGTTTAATCATTTATTCTGTTGACTTGCACCAAAACCATTGTCTGAATGTAACTAATGTTTAAGTTTTTTTATTAACTGTTGTGTTCACTTATTTCTTGATTTCTGTACTGTGTTTAATTTATTTTTTGCTATTTACTATGTTTTGTATTTTCTCGCATCACAATAACAATTGAAACGAACAGTGCAGTCAAAAGTGTTTTTAGCTTTTCTGCATAACCACAGCACAAACCACATAGGTAATTTTCACCTGTTAGTGGTACTTGTGCGAACGCTTTTTGCAAGTTTATACTCTGGTCTCAAATGGAATGAGTTGAGCCAGAAACCAGTCTAACTGGTCACAACTGCAGCCAATATAATTTTCAACTGGAACCAGTACAACTGGTCCAAATGTCCATGGTTAAGTGGTTCAAGTGGACCAATCACAACTGGTTTGGATTTATGGGATTTAAGAGATTTAAAAGTTTTCTCATGGATGTTAACTTTTAAACCCCAGTAAATGATTAAAAACAATCACTAAAGTCCTGTCATTTGTTCTAAACTTTTGGTATATCTTGGAATATCAAAGTGATAAAAAGAATTTCCCAACAACTGAACTAGCTCACAGATCAAATTGTTCCTGTGAGAACTTCATCTTCCCTGTCACTGGGATTTGATGCCAAACAGAAGCAGATTGGTAAAACCTAGAACTCTCCCAATTCCATTTTCTGTCATTTATCTTGTTTAAAAGTTCTTCCAAATTAAAAAAGTTGATGGTTTCAACTGAAATGCATTGCTGGTTCTCTAATTTAGTGAGACAGATGCTTGTTGGAATTGTGATTTACTAATCTTCTGCCAGCCTCGCTCGTCTCTTCATCAGCTTTGCCGTAAGTTCATCAGTATTACCTACACCTGCAAAACATAGATACGAATAAAAAGCTCAATCATATTTTTACATATTGTTGTCCTGTGATGTTCACCACTGGCCAAACATCCTGAGAAATCTGATGAGAGATGTGAAGACCTAATACGTGAATTGTTACTTTTCACAGCAAAATGATTTTTAGGAGCTGGACTGAAGGTGTCTGCTGCCACAACTTTTCATGTCAGTTGAGGCTTGAATTCCAAAACGAGTACGTTTGTTTGGATTCTGCCTCACCTCTGTAATAATCTGCATACTTCATGAAGGGACTACAATTTCTCCACCTTAAACTAGTTAGAGCTTTGCACGAAATTCATCACCCAGTGCCATTAATCTGGATTTAGGTTTTCATTGCCCACTACAAATCTGTGTTCCATTATTAATTTAAAAAAAAACTCCCCTCTTTTCTTGAAGTTACTCCACTTTGTTCCCACAGGGGTCAGGCACTTTTTGGTACATTGCCCAAGTGGCCATTCAACTATGAGAGGCATCACATTCAAGCCTGATCTTCATCTAGAGTCCATATACACATATTTTCCAGCATAGTCATTAAACAACAATCAGAAAGCAAGTGATATTTCCCTTCCCTACCTCAGTGATATTATGTTCAGCTGTAGCACTAGCAACTATGGGATCTTTGGAAGTATGGGTGTACCAGATACACCAGAATAGCTATAGTAAGTTTTTTATTAATAGAAATGACATATACATACATACATATTGAAGTTTGATTTTGTGGTGGTTACAGAATTTGGCCCTGAACTATAGTAGACATTAGCTCATTACCCATCCATGAGAAGAGATAAGAAATCTAGCCAGATAGTTAGGAGATTCTAGGATAGTGACTTGGTTTGAACAGGGTTTGTGTTATCACAGTCACAGAATTGTTACAGTGCAGAAGGAGGCCATTCGGCCCATCGTGTCTGTACCAGATCTCCGAACGAGCCACTTAGTGCCATTCCCCCACCTTCTCCCCGTAACCCAGCACATTCTTCCTTTTCATATAACAGTCTAATTCCCTTTTGAATGCTTCAATTGAACATGCCTCCAGACCTTAACCACTCGCTGCATGAAAAAGTTTTTCCTCATGTCACTTTTGCTTCTTTTACCCATTACTTTAAATCTGTGGCCTCTCATTCTCGATCCTTTCAGAATGAAGAATCCTTTGCACATGCGTTATCAACAATACAGATCAAATATGTAGTTTCTCCCTATCTACTCTCCTTGATGCAATCAGCAGGAGGTTTCCTTGTCCATGTTTGACCTGATGCCATGAGATTTCATGGGGTCCAGAGTCGATGTTGAGCACTCCCAAGGCAACTCCCTCCCTACTGTATACCACTGTGCCACCACCTCTGCTGGGTCTGTCAGGAATGATTCCATGAGTATGACTATGTCAGGCTGTTGCTTAACTAGTCTGTGGGACAGCTCTCCCAACTTTGGCACAAGCCCCCAGATGTTAGTAAGGAGGACTTTGCAGGGTCGACAGGGCTGGGTTTGCCGTTGTCGTTTCCGGTGCCTAGGTCAATGCCGGGTGGTCCGTCCGGTTTCATTCCTTTTATTGACTTCGTAGCGGTTAAATACAACTGAGTGGCTTGCTAGGCCATTTCAGAGGGCATGTAAGAGTCAACCACATTGCTGTGGGTCTGGAGTTACATGTAGGCCAGACCAGGTAAGGACAGCAGATTTCCTTCCCTAAAGGATATTAGTGAACCAGATTGTACTCAACCACAATCTGTAACCTCATGGTCCGGCATATCCCCCACTCTACCATGTCAACCTGGTGAGGCTACAACACAGGACAATCTGCGTGCCAAACTGCGTAAGCAGCATGCGATAGACAGAGCTAAGCAATCCCATAACCAACGGATCAGATCTAAGCTCTGCAGTCCTGCCACATCCAGCCATGAATGGTGGTGGATAATTAAACAACTAACTGGAGGAGGTGGCTCCACAAATATCCCCATGCTCAATGTTGGGGGAGCCCAGCACATCAGTGCAAAAGATAAGGCTGAAGCATTTGCAACAATCTTCAGCTAGAAGTACCGAGTTGATGATCCATCTCGGCCACCTCCTGAATTCCCCTTCATTATAGATGCCAGACTTCAGCCAATTCGATTCACTCTGCGTGATATCAAGAAGCGACTGAAGGCACTGGATACTGCAAAGGCTATGGGCCCTGACAATATTCCCGCAATAGTACTGAAGACCTGTGCTCCAGGACTTGCCGTGCCCCTAGCCAAGCTGTTCCAGTACAGTTACAACACTAGCATCTACCCGGCAATGTGGAAAATTGCCCAGGAATGTCCTGTACACAAAGAGCAGGACAAGTCGAACCCAGCCAATTACCGCCCCATCAGCCTACTCTCAATCATCAGTAAAGTGATGGAAGGTGTCACCAATAGTGCCATCAAGCGGCACTTGCTTAGCAATAACCTGCTCAGTGACGCTCAGTTGGGTTCCGCCAGGGCCACTCAGCTCCTGACCTCATTACAGCCTTGGTTCAAATATGGACAAAAGAGCTGAACTCAAGAGGTGAGGTGAGAGTGACTGCCCTTGACATCAAGGCAGCATTTGACCGAGTATGGCATGAAGGAGCCCGAGCAAAACTGAGGTCAATGGGAATCAGGGGGAAAACCCTCCGCTGGCTGGAGTCATACCGAGCGCAAAGGAAGATGGTTGTGGTTGTTGGAGGTCAATCATCTGAGCTCCAGGACATCACTGCAGGAGTTCCTCAGGGTGGTGTCCTAGGCCCAACCGTCTTCAGCTGCTTCATCAATGACCTTCTTTCAATCATAAGGTCAGAAGGTGATGATGATTGCACAATGTTCAGCACCGTTCATGACTCCTCAGATACTGAAGCAGTCCGTGTAGAAATGCATCAAGACCTGGACAATATCCAGGCTTGGGCTGATAAGTGGCAAGTAACATTCACGCCACACAAGTGCCAGGCAATGACTATCTCCAACAAGAGAGAATCTAACCATCTCCCCTTGACATTCAATGGCATTACCATCGCGGAATCCCCACTATCAACATCCTAGGGGCTACCATTGACCAGAAACTGAACTGGAGTAGCCATATAAATACCGTGGCTACAAGAGCAGGTCAGACACTAGGAATCCTGCGGTGAGTAACTCACTTCCTGACTCCCCAAATCCTGTCCACCATCTACAAGGCACAAGTCAGGAGTGTGATGGAATACTCTCCATTTGCCTGGATGGGTGCAGCTCCAACACTCAAGAAGCTCGACACCATCCAGGACAAAGCAGCCCGCTTGATTGGCACCCTATCCACAAATATTTACTCCCTCCACCACCGACGCACAGTGGCAGCAGTGTGTACCATCTACAAGATGCACTGCAGCAATGCACCAAGGCTCCTTGGACAGCACCTTCCAATCCTGTGACCTCTACCAACTAGAAGGACAAGGGCAGCAAATGCATGGAAACACCACCACCTGCAAGTTCCCCTCCAAGTTACACACCATCCTGACTTGGAACTATATCACCGTTCCTTCACTGTCGCTGGGTCAAAATCCTGGAACTCTCTTCCTAACAGCACTGTGGGTGTACCTACCCCACATGGACTGCAGGGATTCAAGAAGGCAGCTCACCACCACCTTCTCAAGGGCAATTAGAGATGGGCAATAAATGCTGGCCTGGCCAGCGATGCCCACATCCCATGAATGAATTTTTAAAAACGCCCTCATGATTTTGAATACCTCTATCAAATCACCTCCCAGCCTTCTCTTCTCCAAGGAAAACAGTCCTAACTTCTCCAATCTATCTTCATAACTGAAATTCCTCATCCCTGGAATCATTCTTGTGAATCTTTTCTGTTCTCTCTCCAATGCCCTCACATCTTTCCTAAAGTTTGGCACCCAGAACTGGACGCAATACTCCAGCTGAGGCTGTACCAATGTTTTCTCTAAGTTCAACATAACTTCCTTGCTCTTGTACTCTATGCCCTATTAATGAAGCCCAGGATACTGTATGTTTTATTAACTGCTCTCTCAACCTATCCAGCTACCTTCAATGACTTATGCACATATACACCCCGGTCCCTCTGCTCCTGCAGCCCCTTTAGAATTGTATCCTTTATTTTATATTGTCTTTCCATGTTCTTCCTACCAAAATGAATCACTTCACATTTCTCTGCATTGAACTTCATCTGCCACCTATCCGCCCATTCTACCAACTTGTCTCTGTCCTTTTGCGTTACATACTATCCTCCTCACTGTTCACAATGCTTCCAAGTTTCGTATCATCTGAAAACTTTGAAATTGTGCCTGTACACCAAAGTCTAAGTCATTAATATGTATCAGGAAAAGCAAGGATCCTTGGGGAACTCCACTACAAACCTTTCTCCATCCGGAAAAACATCCATTAACCACTACTCTTGCCTCCTGTCACTCAGTCAATTCCATATCCATGTTGCTACCGTCCCTTTTATTCCATGAGCTCTAACTTTGCTCACAAGTCTGTTGTGTGGCAATGTATCAAACGCCTTTTGAAAGTCCATGTACATAACATCAACAGCATTGCCCTCATCAACCCTCTCTGTTACCTCCTCAAAAAACTCCAGTTATGGATGTACTGAGAAGAGTTAAGACTTTGAATGTTACAGAAGACCAATGAGCACTTGTGTATGGAATGTCTGGAGTGTAATAAACAACCTAAGACATTAATGGACATGCAGAACAAATTATGGTAGCTAACTTTACCACTAGGCTGACAGAGTTCGATGAGGATGGATGGGAGGAGGCTTGAATGGAGCATAAACACTGGCATGGATTGGTTGGGCTGAAAGGCCTGTTAGTAGGTTGTATATTCAATGAAATTCTATGTAAATGAGTTTATGTATCAACAGCATACACACAGAGTGTAATGTCATATTGTACCCTCATTTGTCAGATCTAATTAAACCTAAGAAACGAAAGAGCACACTGGAGCTCCTTGGCAACTTTGATCTTGTCTTGCTGAGTCTAGGTAAGCAGTTAAGAGAGCATGCTTGCGATCTCCTGATGAAGAATCCTTTGCACGTGTGTTATCATCAATACAAATCAAATATGCACGACATGCAAGGGGTTAAGTTACCTCATTACCCATCTGTGAAAAGAGATAAGAAACATAGCCAGGTAGTTAGGAGATGTAGGATAGCGGGCTGGTTTGAATAGGGTTTGTGTTATGGCATCAAGGGTTATGGGGGGGGCGGGCAGGCAGGAAAGTGGAGTTCAAGCCAGAAGCAGATCGGCCATGATTTTATTAAATGGCACATCAGGCTCGAGGGGCCAAATGGCCTACTCCTGCTCCTATTTCATACATTCTTATGTTTTATCTCATTGATTTAATTTAACCAAGAGTACCAACAAAACATTTCCGTGTTTCCCAGTCCTTGAATTTGTATTAGTGGGAAATTATGGATGACAATATCATATAATATCTACATGTAAGGGCTACAGAGACATATTAAAATATCCTATACAAATCTGAGAATCATGTTGAGATCAGTTAAGTAAAGATAAGGGTGTGAACCTGGTTCGTTCCTGGTCTGTATAGCTTAGTATTGCATAACATTACTAATAGAGACAAAGCCTTGCACATTATGATTGACATTGGTATATTTATTCACATGTTCAGTGACACAGTTGAAACAGTGGCACCCTAGAATTTTACAACACTGAAGGACTCAACATATCATGTCTGTGCTGATTCTTTGCTAGAACAATCCAAACCTGATCCTGCGGAACTGTTTTCTCCTCTATTTTTCTCCGTTTCAAATATTTATCCAAATCTCCTAATAAGGTGCAATGAGCTCTGTCTCGATCATTTCTTGTGGGAAGATATTTTATGGTCTGTCAATCATTTGCATAATGAATTTTTTTCTTCCTCCTCACTCTTCTCATGACAATTTTAAATTGGTAATCTCTCATCACTGACTAGGGGGAACCATCTTTCCCAATTCACCCAATCAAAACCCTCATGATTTTAAAAAAACCTCCATAAATCTCTTAGCTTTCTCTGTTCCAATGGAAGTGGTCCCAATATCTGAAGTCTCTCCTTATAGCAGCAGTCTCCTGTCCTTGTGATCATCCTGATGAATTTATATGATACACTGTCTATGGCTTTAACAACCTTTACATACAGGATACCCAAGACTGCAGATCACGCTCACTGTAACCTTATCGATACGTCATACAAATTTATAATTTCATCGTTACTCTTATACGTTATGCTTCTATCATAAAACATAAAATGCTATTGGCCTTTTTCATAGCCCTCACAATTTCAGGGAAATTGAGCCCCTAAGCTTCAGTTCACCCAGACCCTTCAGTATCTTTCCTTTGAGTCTCACACTTCTCCATATTGTATTATATAGGCACTTCGCTGCCCATTCCACCAATCTACCTCTATCTTCATCATGTCTTTTCCTGTCCTCGTTCCTTGACATTTACAGATTATGTGAGTGGGCAAAACTATGACAAATGGCTGGATTTTAAAGCCCCTTCTTTATCAGAAATGTTGGCGGGGGCAATGAAGAATGGTGTGGTGGAGGCCCGCTGCCGACCCAGACGGCGACAGGCCCCGTGCCGAAACTTGGTGGCGAGGCCTCGTGGCAGACACTCCCACCGCTCGGCAACAAGACCCCCATTTCAATATTTAAACTAATTTACATATCTGATTTAATGAGGGTCCCATCGCCTCCTTAATCGCCGCAGCGATCTTCATTCAGGCAGCGACAATGCCACGCCTCCGAATCCCCGTTCGGGGAACCGTGGCACGACACCTGTGGGGAGAGGGGATGAGAATTGTTTCTCTGTGCAGGAGGTGCAGTAAGGTGACATCGCTGCAGATTGGTCGGGCAGGGTGATGGGAAGAGGTAAAGGGCAAAGGTGCCGAACTTTGTGGGGGGAATAGGTCAAATTCTTAAAAAACAAATTCTGGCGGTGGGGGAAAAGGGCAGGCATGTTTTGAAATGCCATTGCGGGTGGGAAAATGAATTTAACGGTAATTTAATTCTGCTTTTTGGTAATTGAACTGTCCTGACCCTTTAATTTTTAAAACTCCATTGAGGGCTGTAAGCCTTTTAAAAATGGCGCTGGCACTTGTGCATTGGCACCGGACGCCGTTGCCAGCGACGGCTCGCCCACCCCCTCCACGTCATCGCGGGGGTGGGTGCCACGACCATGCAAATGATCCGCCACATCTGAAATCGTGGCAGCTCCGTGATGGTGCGCGTGGGTCGCATTTATTTACATCCGCCACATACTTCGGCGGCGGACTCTTAAAATACAGCCCATGAACAGCCGGGAACCTGGCAACGCTGCAGAGGTGGCCTGTCACCGGGAGGTGAGCAGGCCATGGATGGCAGCATCAGGGGATCGCAATGCTCACAGGTCCAGGAGAGGCCACATGCTCTCTTCTGGAGGGGTCAACCCTCCATCCTGAGATCCCTCACAGTACTTTGTCATCTTTCTCACCACTGAAGAGGGTGGCCTTCGTGAGTGTCTCTATTTTGAGGTGCCCCCTCGGACTTTCTCTCCTCCAACAGCACTGACCTCTGGCAGCGCTGTCGTCTGAACATTGCTGTGGGCCCTCCTGTTGGGCCTCCTGCATCCCTGGTCCGCCCATGGTCTTTACTTGGACAGTGAACACAGAGGTGGTCAATTAGGAGGTCACCTCATGTAAAGTTGCTCTGGCGGGTGTGCTGAGGCCATGCGCAGGCTCAAGACCTGAATATGGTCCCAACGTTGGGGTATTGGTGCCTCTGGGAAAATTCAACCCCATGTTACATTTCCTTCGCAGTCCTTCCAGTGTTTATTTCTCAACCCTTCAATCTGATTGGTTAAGGAGATACACAGTTGGTTGCCCTGTTCACTCAGGTCCCAGATGCACTGTTTCCCTCACTGCAGTGTTATCAGCTTGCACTTTCAGCAACATAATGGGCAAATAACTTTTGATCTGAAGGGTATAGGGGCCAGTCTAGTTAATGGTAGATGTCATTGGATACCCTGCTACTAGAAAATCTGGTCCAGTATTTTCTAAATGGTGAGAAACTAGGAACTGTAGAGGAGCAGAGAGATTTAGGAATTCACATATGCCGATCGTTTAAAGCTAGAATACAGGTATAAAAAGCAATCAAACAGGCTGATGGAATGTTGGCCTTTATCTCAAAGGCGCTGAATTACAAAAGGTAGGAAGTTATGCTTCAGTTGTATAAAGCCTTGATCAGACTCCATCTGGAGTACTGCATTCAGTTTTGGGCACTGCACCTTTGGAGGGATATATTAGCCTTGAAGGGGGTGGAGGACAGATTCACCAGAATGATACCAGGGCTTAAACAGTTAAATTTTGAGGATACGTTACATAAACTTGTCTTGTATTCCTTTGAGTATAGAAGATTGAGGGGTGATTTGATCAAGGTGTTTAAGCTATTTAAAGGATTTGTTAAGGTAGATACAGAGAAATTATTTCTTCTGGTGGGGGATTCAAGAACAAGGGTACATAGTCTTAACATTAGAGTCAGGTCACTTAGGAGTGAAATCAAGAAGCACTTTTTCATAAAAATAGTACTAGAAAACTGGAACACTCTCCCACAAAAGGCTCTGGATGCTGGGACATTTGGAGCTTTCAAGACTGAGATAGATTTTTGTTAGTTAAGGTGGCAATGGAATATGGAGCAAAGCCTTGTAAATGAGGTGGAGGTACAGTTCAGCCATGATCTTATGGAATAGTGGGTCATTCCTGAGGGGCTGAATGGTCTCCTGTTCCAGTGTCCCATGAGTTTAAATGATTAGTCTGCAGTACATGACCTTCTATAATGCTATTAGCCAGCCCATAGGATATAAAGCAAATTGTATCATTATTATTTGCTTTTCCTAGAGGTCAATTATTTTTTGGTGTGTCTCCAATACAGGTGCAAGTCTTTTGAATTGTGACAAATAAAACAATTTATTAACAAAACCATGAAATGAAATGAAAACTTGCAAGAATACCTGCAGTAAAGCGCTGAGAAGGCATTGGTTTAGGAGGAGCATGGCTGGGAGGCTTGTCACCTGCATTAAACCAAACAAACAATTACATTCACTTTTCCGTCTGTAATTGTTAATCGCACAAATTTTGCTAAGATATTCAAGTGCAAAAATTGTTTTCTCTGCTTACTTGCTAAGTTCATCTGGTTGATTTTTAGTAGAACTGAAACAGATAAGGAAAAGAATGTTGTAATACAGCAATCAGACATGCACTAATCCCTGAGCAACTGTATCACAGTGCACTCTGACCGACGGTATCACATTTGCACAATCACCATTGGCACACTAGTCACTGTCACTTTAAAATATATGGCACTATTTGCTCTGCCAGTGTTAACAGTAGAATAAGACCATCAGGACAGATAGATGGAGGCATCAGAGCTAAGATACATATTCGTGGAGAGCAACAATGGGTCTGAATAGAATAGTATGTTCTGTTATTACTTATTATTCTATAAAATCTTACAGGTAACAGACAATCCTCATTCTATAAACACTATGATGATTTGGGCTAACTACAGAAGGGGAGGCGGTGACTTAGTGATATCGTCACTGGACTAGTAACCCAGAGACCCAGGGTATTTCTCTGTGGACATGGGTTCAAATCCCACCACAGCAGAAGGTGGAATATGAATTCAATTAATAAATCTGGAATTATAAACTAATTTAATGATGGCCATGAAACTACTGTCGATTGTTGCAAAAGCCCATCTGGTTCGCTAATGTCCTTTAGGGAAGCAAATCTGCTGACCTTACCTGGCCTGGCCTACATGTAACTCCAGACCCAAAGCAATGTGGTTGACTCTTAAATGGCCTAGCAAACCGCTCAGTTGTATCTAACCATGACAAAGTCAATGAAACCGGATGGACCACCCAGCATCGATCTAGGCACCGGAAAAGACAACAGCAAACCCAGCCCTGTCAAAGCTGTAAAGTCCTCCTTACTAACATCTGGGGGCTTGTGCCAAAGTTGGGAGAGCTGTCCCACAGACTAGTCAAGCAACAGCCTGACATAGTCATACTCACGGAATCAAACCTTACAATGTCCCAGACACTGCCATCACCATCCCCAGGTATGTCCCTGTCCCACTGGCAGGGCAGACCCAGCAGAGGTGGTGGCACAGTGGTATACAGTGGGGAGGGAGTTGCCCTGGGAGTCCTCAACATCGCCTCTGGACCCCATAAAGTCTCATGCATCAGGTGAAACATGGGCAAGGAAACCTCCTGCTGATTACCACCTCCTGCCCTCCCTCAGCTGATGAATCAGTATTCCTCCATGTTGATCACCATTTGGAGGGAGCACTGAGAGTGGCAAGAGCACAGAATATACTCTGGGTGGGGGAATTCAAAGTCCATCACCAAGAGTGGCTCGGTAGCACCATTACTGACCAAGCTGGCTGAGTCCTAAAAGACATAGCTGCTAGTCTGGGTCAACAGCAGGTGGTGAGGGAAAAACATACTTGATCTTGTACTCACCAATCTACCTGTCACAGATGCATCTGTCCATGACAGTATTGGTAGGAGTGACCACTGCACAATCCTTATGGAGACGACGTTCCGTCTTCACATTCAGGATACCGTCCATTGTGTTTTGAGGTACTACCAGTGTGCTAAATGGGATCGACTTCGAACAGATCTAGCAATGCAAAACTGGGCATCCATGAGACGCTGTGGGCCATCGGCAGCAGAATTGTAGTCAACCACAATCTGTAACCTCATGGCGCAGCATATTTTCCACTCTACCATTACCATCAAGCCTGCGGATCAACCCTGGTTCAATGAAGAGTGTAGTAGGGCATGCCAAGAGCAGCACCAGGCGTACCTCAAAATGAGGTGTCAACCTGGTGAAGCTACAACACAGGACGACTTGCATGCCAAACTGCATAAGCAGCATACGATAGAGCTAAGCGATCCCATAACCAACAGATCAGATCCAAGCTCTGCAGTCCTGCCACATCCAACAATGAATGGTGGTGGACAATTAAACAACTAACTGGAGGAGGTGGCTCCAAACATATTCCCATCCTCAATGATGGGGAAGCCCAGCACATCAGTGCAAAAGATAAGGCTCAAGCATTTGCAACAATCTTCAGCCAGAAGTGCCGAGTTGATGATCCATCTTGGCCTGCCCCTGAAGACCCCAGCATCACAGATGCCAGTCTTCAGCCAGTTCAATGCACTTCGTGTGATGTCAAGAAACGACTGAAGGCACTGGATACTGCAAAGGCTATGGGCCCTGACAATATTCCGGCAATAGAACTGAAGATCTGTGCTCCAGAACTTGCCGCACCCTTAGCCAAGCTGTTCCAGTACAGCTACAACACTGGCATCTACCCAGCAATGTGGGAAATTGCCCCGGTATGCCCTGTACACAAAAAGCAGGACAAGTCCAACCGGGCCAATTACCGCCGCATCAGTCTACTCTCAATCATCAATAAAGTGATGGAAGGTGTCATAGACAGTGCGATCAAGCGGCACTTTCTTAGCAATAACCTGCTCAGTGACGCTCAGTTTGGGTTCCGCCAGGGCCACTCAGCTCCTGACCTCATTACAGCCTTGGTTCAAACATGGAAAAAAGAGATGAACTGAGTGTGACTGCCCATGATATCAAGGCAGCATTTGACCGAGTATGGCATCAAGGAGCCCTACCAAAACTGAAGTCAATGTGAATCAGGGGGACAACTCTCTGCTAGTTGCAGTCATACCTAGTGCAAAGGAAGATGGCTGTAGTTGTTGGAGGTCAATCATCTGAGCTCCAGGACATCACTGCAGGAGTTCCTCAGGTAGTGTCCTAGGCCCAACCGTCTTCAGCTGCTTCATCAATGACCTTCCTTCAATCATAAGGTCAGAAGTGGGGATGTTCGTTGATGATTATACAATGTTCAGCACCATTCGCGGATCCTCAGATACTGAAGCAGTCCACATAGAAAGGCAGCAAGACCTGGACAATAGTCACGCTTGGGCTGATAAGTGGCAAGTAACATTCACACCACACAAGTGCCAGACAATGACCATTTCCAATAAGGGAGAATCTAACCATCTCCCCTTGACATTCAATGGCATTACTATCACTGAATCCCTCACTATCAACATCCTAGGGGTTACCATTGACCAGAAACTGAACTGGAGTCGCCATATAAATACCGTGGCTACAAGAGCAGGTCAGAGGCTAGGAATCCCGCGGCGAGTAACTCACCTCCTGACTCCCCAAAGCCTGCCCACCATTACAAGACACAAGTCAGGAGTGTGATGGAATACTCTCCATTTCTCTGGATGGGTGCAGCTCCAACAACACTCAAGAAGCTCGATATCATCCAAGACAAAGCAGCCGTCTGATTGGCACCCCATCCACAAACATTCACTCCCTCCACCACCGACGCACAGTGGCAGCAATGTGTACCATCTACAAAATGCCCTGCAGCAATGCACCAAGGCTCTTTAGGCAGCACCTTCCAAACCTATGACCTCTACCAACTAGAAGGACAAGGGCAGCAAATGCATATGAACATCACCACCTGCAAGTTCCCCTCCAAGTCACACACCATCCTGGCTTGGAACTATATCGCCGTTCCTTCACTGTCGCTGGGTCAAAATCCTGGAACTCCCTTCCTAACAGCACTGTGGGTGTACCTATCCCACATGGACTGCAGCAGTTCAAGAAGGCAGCTCACCACCACCTTCTCAAGGGCAATTAGGGATGGGCAATAAATGCTGGCCTGGCCAGCGACGCCAACATCCCATGAATGAATTTTTAAAAAACACCAACAGCTTCATATTTCTTTGACAATTACCTATCTGTTTTGTTGTTCCCCAAAATAATTAGGTCTATTATTTGGGAAGACGTAGAGGTAAAATTTTTAAATTGTTAACTGAGCTGATTACATAATTTACCAGCAAAGGGCCCCCAAACCATATCCCACAGACCTCCATAAGGTGCTCTTTATGTGAACAAATGGGCTTTGTTTCAGTGAAAAAAAAATCACTTATCGACTGCAGAAATAATTGGATAACTTGAAACACCTCAGTTGTGGAAGAATGTGGAGTTACAACCAATAACTGGCAGTGTTACTATTAGTCCTAACTGGGTTTAAAGTGTACTAATTTGAAATTATATTGCTAACATTGAAATAAAGGATTTTTGTGAACAAAACGTCACCCAAAAGGAAAGTCGTAATTCTAAGAAAAAAGACAGAACTAGATCACAGTTCCTACCTTCATTATTCATGTAACTGGGTTCAGATTCATTGTTGGCTGAACTTCTGCTTCTCCCCTCTGCTGCAAAGTAAAACAGATGTTATCAAACATTAGTGAAGATATTAGTCTAAGTCTGTCACAAATATTTCTCTCTTAGCTCCAATTGCCTTAGACTTTAATTTAATTCCTGAATCAGAACTAAAACAAAAACACTTGTTTCTGTGCATGGATAATATCCACCAAGACTGCAAACTTTAGTTCATTTAATCTCTCCTTTGACTCCCATCCTTCAGCAACCCCCACAACCACCCCACCCACCACCACCTCGCCCATCCCACCAACCAGCAAGGGGATGTTACATCCAATTTTAGCATCTCCAATGTCATTTGGGTGAATATAAGAACATTCAGCAAACACCAGAGACCACATCTGGGACTTAATTTGTTCTGATGATGAATTGTTACTTCTACTGAGCCTCTGCAAACCTAGATGTTGAAGGTCATTGGATTTCATGGCTGTTTTAATGTGTTGTGGTCGGTTTTCAGCGAGTGTTATGGATACTGATGCTTTGTCTTAAGGACACAGAATAGAATGAGATAAGGCCAGTCAGCCAATACAGCCCTCTCTTGGTAACACACTATTTAGGGGAGTTATACTGTCACAAACTTTCCTGAATTTATTCAATCTTTTGAGACAGTGGAGAATGGCAGGAAAAGCATTCAAGAAGGGTCAAACTCTGAAACTTCTCCCCACATTCCAAATGCAATTGAGTGAAAATCCCAAAGATATCAAACTAACCTTCATCAGCTGCAATCCACAAATGATATTCCTTATGTTGGAAAAGGCCAGAGTGAAAGCAGAGGAAGATGGTTGTGGTTATTGGAGGTCAATCATCTCAGCTCCAGGACATCACTGCAGGAGTTCCTCAGGGTAGTGTTCTAGGCCCAACCATCTTCAGCTGCTTCATCAATGACCTTCCTTCAATCATAAGGTCAGAAGTGGGGATGTTCACTGATGATTGCACAATGTTTAGCACCATTCGTAACTCCTCAGATACTGAAGCAGTCCGTGTAGAAATGCAGCAAGACCTGGACATGTCCAGGCTTGGGCTGATAAGTGGCAAGTAACATACGCGCCACACAAGTGCCAGGCAATGACCTTCTCCAATAAGAGAGAATCTAACCATCTCCCCTTGACATTCAATGGCATTACCATCGCTGAATCCCCCACTGTCAACATCCTAGGAGCTACCATTGACCAGAAAATGAACTGGAGTAGCCATATAAATACCATGCCTACAAGAGCAGGTCAGAGGCTAGGAATCCTGCGGTGAGTAACTCACTTCCTGACTCCCCAAAGCCTGTCCACCATCTACAAGGCACAAGTCAGAGTGTGATGGAATACTCTCCACTTGCCTGGATGGGTGCAGCTCCAACAACACTCAAGAAGCTCGACACCATCCAGGACAAAGCAGCCCGCTTGATTGGCACCCTATCCACAAATATTCACTCCCTCCACCACCGACGCACAGTGGCAGCAGTGTGTACCATCTACAAGATGCACTGCAGCAATGCACCAAGGCTCCTTAGACAGCACCTTCCAAACCCGCGAACTCTACCAACTAGAAGGACAAGGGCAGCAAATGCATAGGAACACCACCACCTGCAAGTTCCCCTCCAAGTCACACAACATCCTGACTTGGAATTATATCACCGTTCCTTCACTGTCGTTGGGTCAAAATCCTGGAACTCCCTTCCTAACAGCACTGTGGGTGTACCTTCACCACATGGACTGCAGCGGTTCAAGAAGGCAGCTCACCACCACCTTCTCAAGGGCAATTAGGGATGAGCAATAAATGCTGGCCTAGTCAGCGTCGCCCACATCCCATGAATGAATAAAAAAAAGTTTGCCTCTACTTTAAGTATCCCTGTAACTTTCAATTTCTTTCACAACTAGCTGTTTGTTAAAGGAATTAATTGAAGCTACATTGACAAATCAATAAATGAGCCATGCCTGGTTTTAATCGTTCTTGCTTTAAGGGCAGCTTTTGTTGTGATTTGTATGATTTTTGCATCACTCCTGGGACGTCTGGATGGTCAGATGGTAGCACTGGAGAACGTTGAATTGGCGCTACTCTTGATATAGGCACTGACTTCTTTTGTACCTTAAAGCTTTGACCTTTGGGCACCTCTGAAATAAGAAGAAAGGCAAAAAAAACAGTCATATTTTGGAAATAATTGGATATAACATTGGCTCGGTGGTAACCACAACCCAGGGTTGGAACTTGGGGTGAGTATTGAGATGAATTTCGACTTTGGTTTAGTTTGACTTTGTAAGGATAAAAGGAAGAATGGTGAGGACTCTGACCCATTGTACCATGTTATTAAGTAGTTTCAAGGTTACTGAGTATTATCTATGAGAACTAGTGAGGCTATCGGGAGCAGAACAGCAGAGTTAAACAGCATGAGAGAGTTGGCAGCAGCAGTGCAGAGATTTAAACAGCGCGGGAGAGTCAGCAGCAGCAGAGGCTATTAGGCACAAAGCAGCAGACACCAGAGAAACAGACCGAAAAACTCAAAAAGGGATGTCATAGTCAGCACATAGCAGGCAGCGTCACAGGTAAGTTACAGATAAGCATTAAGTTGATTGGTTAATTTTTTTAGTGGTTAGTGTTTGCGTTTTGGTGCTAACTAAATAACCTAAAAGCTAAAACGAATCTACAAATAAATGTAAACTAAGAGGCAGGGGAGCATGAGCACCAGGGAGAAAGGTTTAAAAAAACACCTAAAGTGATATCAGTACAAGGGAAGGAGCTGATTGATGAGTATTTCTTTAGTCCAGATCAGTGACAAGTCTTAAAGAAAGAAAGACTTACATTTATATAGTGCTTTTCAACCGAATATCTCAAAGCGCTTTACAGCCAATGATGCACTTTTGAAGTGTAGTCACTGTTGTAATTTTGGAAACAAAGCGGCACAGTGGCGCAGTGGTTAGCACCGCAGCTTCACAGCTCCAGGGACCCAGGTTCGATTCTGGGTACTGCCTGTGTGGAGTTTGCAAGTTCTCCCTGTGACTGTGTGGATTTTCGCTGGCTGCTCTGGTTTCCTCCAACAGCCAAAGACTTGCAGGTGATAGGTAAATTGGCCATTGTAAATTGCCCCTAGTGTAGGTAGGTGGTAGGGAATATGGGATTACTGTAAGGTTAGTATAAATGGGTGGTTGTTGGTCAGCACAGACTCGGTGGACCGAAGGGCCTGTTTCAGTGCTGTATCTCTAAATAAAATAAAAAAATAAAAAGCAACCAATTTGCACACAGCATCTGCTGAAAAAAGCAATGTAATAATGATCAGATAATCTGTTTTGTGTGATGTTGGTTGCAGGGTAAATATTGGCCAGGGCACAGGGTAGAACTCCCCTGTTCTTCTTCTATAAAGAGCCATGGGATCTTTTACCTCCAATTGAGAGGGCAGACAGGACTTCAGTTTAACATTTTATCCAAAAGGCAGCAGCTCTGACATGCAGCACTCCCTCAGTACTGCACTGGAGTATCAGCCTTGATTTTTGTGCTCAAGTCCTGAAGTGAGACTTAAACCCAGAATGTTAACTAATTATTTATTGACTATTAGATAGAGGAATGGCAGGGCTGCACTGACCTCTAGAGTGCACATCCTATGCTGTGTGGGAACTCCAGTGTGCTTCCTGTGTCCTGGATAACCATTTGTGCAGGAAGTGTCACCGGTGGCAGCAGCTTGAGCTCCAGATTTCAGAACTTGAGCAGCAGCTGGCATCACTGTGGAGCATCAGTAAGGATGAGAGCTTCGTGGATAGCATGTTTATAGATTTGGTCACCCCAAAGCCTAAGAATATGCAGGGACAGAGGGAATGCATGACCTCCAGACAGTCAAGAAGAAACAGACAGGTGGTGCAAGTGACCCCTGAGCGCATCTCACTCTTCAACCAGTATTCAGATCTGAATACTGATGAGTGTGATGGTTCATCTATAGAATGCAGCCAGAGCCAGGTCCATGGCACCATGGGTAGCTCAGCTTTACGAGGGTACAAGGAAGAGTGGAAGAGCAATAGTGTTAGGAGATTCGATAGTTAGGAGAGTAGACATCCCTTTCTGCGGCCACAGACATGAATCTAGGATGGTGTGTTGCCTCCCTGGTGCTAAGGTCAAGGATGTCACTGAGTGGCTGCAGAGTACTCTGAGGGGGGAGGGTGAACAGCCAGCAGTGGTGGTTGATATTGGTACAAACGACATAGACAGAAAGAGAGATGTGGTCCTGCAGTCAGAATTTAAGGAACTATGTAGGAAAATAGCAAGCAGGGCCTCAAAAGTAGTAATCTCCAGATCACTCCCAGTACCACGCACAAGTGAATAAAGAAATAGGAGGACAAAGCCGATGATGTGTGGCTGGAAAGATGGTGCAGGAGGGAGGGCTTTAGATTCTTGGGACATTGGAACCAGCGCTAAGGGAGATGGGACCTGTACAGGCCAGATAGGTTGCACCTATATAGAGCTGGGACTGAGTTCTTTGTGGGGCGGTTTGCTAGTGATATTGGGGAGGATTTAAATTAACTTGGCAGGGTGTAGGAACCAGGAGGTAATATCAAAGAAGAATACCAAGGTGCAGAGAATACTGTGAGAGATAGATAACATTAGAGTAGGGAATAGTAAGTTATTCGGTGGGGTCAGAGTAAGGGAGAAAGAAATAACATCTGAATCAGGTTTACTGTGCATGCATGTGAATACGCGGACTGAGGTAAACAAGATTGGTGAGTTACAAGCGCAGATTACCATGTGGAAATATGATGTGGAAATAATGGAGACCTGGCTCAAAGAGAAACAGGGCAGGGTATTAAATATTCTTGGATACAAGGTGTTCAGGAAAGATAAGAAAGGAAGAAAAAGGGGAGAGATGGCGGTATTAATTAAGGAGAGCCTTGCCGTGCTGGAGAGAGAGGATGTCCCAGAGAGGTCAAGGACAGAATCTATTTGGCTAGAGCTAAGGAACAAAAAAGGTGCAATTAAATTGTTTGGTGTAGTCTATAGGCCACCAATTAGTGAGAAAGATGTAGAGGAACTAATTTGCAAGGAAATTACAGAGAGGTGCAAGAAGAATAGAGTAGTTATAATGGGGGACTTTAATTATCTGAATATAGACTGGGGCAATTGTTGAGTAAAGGGCAGAGAGGGGCAAGAGTTCCTAGAGTCCTGTGTACAGGAAAATTTTCTACACCAGTATGTTTCTAGTTCAATGAGAAAGGAGGCACTACTAGACCTGATTCTTAGGAATGAGGTGGGCCAAGTGGATCAAGTGTCAGTATGGGAATATTTAGGGGACAATGATCATTGTATATAAGGTTTAGGTTAGCTATGGAAAAGAGCAAAGGAATAAGAATAATTAACTGGGGGAAAACCAACTTCAATGGGGTAAGAATAGATCTGGCCCATATAAATTGGAATCAAGGGTTGGCAAGAAAAAATGGTACCTGACCAATGGGCTACCTTCAAAGAAGAGATAATTCAGGTACAGTCAAGGTATATTCCCACGAAAGGGGAAGGTAGGGCAAATAAATCCAGAGCTCCCTGGATGAAGAAGGAGATACAGATTAAAATAAAGAAGCAGAAATGCACTTATGACAGATGTCAGGTAGATAATATAATGGAGAACTAGGCTGACTATGGAAGGTTCAGAGGAGAAGTTCAAAAGCAAATAAGAGAAGCAAACAGAAAAGAGACTTGCAGCGAACATAAAAGGGATTTCCAAACTCTTCTATAGGCATGTAAATAGTAAAAGAGTGGTAAAAGGAGGAGTGGAGCAGATTAGGGGCCACGAAGGGGATTTATCCAAGGAGGCAGGAGGCATAGCTGATGTATTAAATGAATACTTTGCATCTGTCATCTTTACCAAGAAAGAAAATGCAGCCCAGGTCGTGGTGAAAGATGAGGTCATTCGGACACTAGAAGGATTTGAAATAGGTAAGGAGGATGTATGAGATAGGCTGTCTGTACTTAAAGTTGATAAGATACCTGGATCAGATGAGGTACATTAGAACATTACAGCGCAGTTCAGGCCCTTCGGCCCTCGATGTTGCGCCGACCTGTGAAACCATCTGACCTACACTATTCCATTTTCATCCATATGTCTATCCAATGACCACTTAAATGCCCTTAAAGTTGGCGAGTCTACTACTGTTGCAGGCAGGGCGTTCCACGCCCCTACTACTCTCTGAGTACATCCAAAGATAATGAGGGGAGTGAGAGTGGAAATTGTGGAGGCACCGACCATAATTTTCCAATCTTCCGTAGACTCAGGGCTGGTGCCAGAGGACTGGAGAATTGCATATGTTACACCCTGTTCAAAAAGGTGTATAAAAATAGGCCCAGCAACTATAGGCCAGTCAGTTTAACTTCAGTGGAGGGCAAACTTCTAGAAACAATAATTTGGGACAAAATTAATAGTCACTTGGACAAATGAGGGTTAATTAAGGAAAGCCAGCATGGTTTTAGAGTCATAGAGTTATACAACACAGAAACAGGCCCTTCGGCCCATCGTGTTTGTGCCGGCCATCAAGCACCTAACTATTCTAATCCCATTTTCCAGCACTTGGCCCATAGCCTTGTATGCTATGGTGTTTCAAGTGCTCATCTAAATACTTCTTAAATGTTGTGAGGGTTACTGCCTCTACCACCTCTTAAGGCAGTGCGTTCCAGATTCCAACCACCCTCTGGGTGAAATTTTTTTTTCTCAAATCCCCTCTAAACTCCTGCCCCTTACCTTAAATCTATGCCCCCTGGTTATTGACCCCTCAGCTAAGGGAAAAAAATTCTTCCTATCTAACCTATCAATGCCCCTCATAATTTTGTATACCTCAATTATGTCCCCACTCAGCCTTCTCTGCTCTAAGGAAAACAACCCTAGCCTTTTCAGTCTCTCTTCATAGCTGAAAGGTTCCAGCCCAGTCAACATCCTGGTGAATCTCCTCTGCACCCTCTCCAGTGCAATCGCATCCTCCCTATAGTGTGGTGCCCAAAACTGTACACAGTACTCCAGCTGTGGCCTAACTAGCGTTTCATACAGCTCCATCATAACCTCCCTGCTCTTATATTCTATGTCTTGGCTGATAAAGGTAAGTATCCCATATGCCTTCCTAACCACCTTATCTACCTATGCTGCTGCCTTCAGTGATCTATGGACAAGTACACCAAGATCCTTCTGACCTTCTGTACTTCCTAGGGTCCTACCATCCATTGTATATTCCCTTGCCTCAATAGTCCTCCCAAAATACATCACCTCACGCTTCTCAGGATTAAATTCCATTTGCCACTACTCTGCCCATGTTACCAGCCCATCTATATCATCCTGTAATCTAAGGTTTTCCTCCACACTATTTACGATGACACCAATTTTCATGTCATCTGTGAACTTACTGATCATAACTCCAATATTCATGTCTAAATCATTAATGTACACTACAAACAGCAAGGGATCCAGCACCGACCCCTGTGGTACATCACTGGTCACAGGCTTCCACTCGCAAAAACAACCCTCGACCATTACCCTCTGCCTCCTGCCACTAAGCCAATTTTGGATCCAATTTGTCAAATTGCCCTGAATCCCATGGGCTCTTACCTTCTGAACCAATCTCCATTGCGGGACCTTATCAAAAGCCTTACTGAAGTCCATGTATACTACATCAACTGCTTTACCCTCATCTACACATCTAGTCACTGCCTCGAAAAATTCAATCAAGTTAGTTAGACACGATCTTCCCCTGACAAAGCCGTGCTGACTATCCCTGATTATTCCCTGCCTCTCCAAGTGGAGATTAATCCTGTCCCTGAGAATTTTTTCCAATAGTTTCCCAACCACTGATGTTAGACTCATCGGCCTGCAATTACCTAGTTTATCCCTGCTACCCTTCTTGAATAATGGTAGCACGTTCGCTGTCCTCCAATTCTCTGGTACCTCTCCTGTGGCCAGAGAGGATTTGAAAATTTGTGTCATGGCCCCTGTTATCTCCTCCCTTGCCTTACATAACAGCCTGGAATACATCTCATCTGGGCCTGGTGGTTTATCCACTTTTAAACCCACTAAAACAGCTAATACTTCCTCCCTTTCAGTGCTAATATGTTCAAGTATATCACAATCCCCCTCCCTGATCTCTTCACCTACATCGTCCTTCTCCATAGTGAACACAGATGAAAAGTAATCATTTAAAACCTCCCCTATGTCCTCCAGCTCCACACACACATTGCCACTTTGGTCCCTAATGGGCCCTACTCTTTCCCTGGTTATCCTCTTGCCCTTAATATACTTATAAAACACCTTAGGATTTTCCTTTACCTTGCCCGCCAGTGATTTTTCATGTCCCCTCTTCGCTCTCCTAATTACTTTCTATACTCCTCTAGTGCTTCCGCTGTTTTCAGCCCTCTGAATCTGCCATAGGCCTCCTTTTTTTCCTGATCCAATCCTCTATATCCCTTGACATCTAGCGTTCCCTGGACTTGTTGGTCATACCCTTCACCTTAATGGGTACATGCTGGCTCTGAACTATTTCCTCTTTGAATGAATCCCACTGGTCTGATGTAGACTTTCCTACAAGTAGCTGCTCCCAGTCCACTTTGGCCAGATCCTGTTTTA
This sequence comes from Heterodontus francisci, assembly GCF_036365525.1. Lineage (NCBI taxonomy): Eukaryota > Metazoa > Chordata > Chondrichthyes > Heterodontiformes > Heterodontidae > Heterodontus > Heterodontus francisci. The sequence continues at coordinate 157,416,597 of NC_090374.1, read as the reverse complement.
TCATCTTAAAATCAGCCTTCCCCCAATTCAGTACTTTATTTCCAGTCCATCTTTGTCCTTTTCCATAACTACCTTAAATCTTAGAATTATGGTCACTATCCCCGAAATGCTCCCCCACTGGCACTTCTACCACTTGTCTGGCTTCATTCCCCAGGATTAGGTCCCGTACTGCCCCTTCTCTTGTAGGATTTTCTACATACTGGCTCAAAAAGCTCTCCTGAATACATTTCAAGAATTCCGCCCCCTTTAAGCCTTTTGTCAAGGGAAAATTGTGTTTAACTGATTTACTGGAGTTTTTTGAAGAGGTGGCAGAGGGGGTTGATGTGGGTAATGCTGTTGATGTGGTGCACATGGACTTCCAAAAGGCATTTGATACAGTGCCACATAACAGACTTGTAAGCAAAGTTATAGCTCATAGAATAAAAGAGACAGTAGCAACATGGATATGAAATTGGCTGAGTAATGAGAAACAGAGAGTAGTGGTTAATGGATATTTATAGAGGAAGGTTTGTCGTGGAGTTCCCAAGGGGTCATTGTTGGGGTCCTTGCTTTTCCTAATATATATCAATGACCTAGACCTCGGTGTACAGGGCACAATTTCAAAGTTTGTGGATGATATGAAACTTGGAAACATTGTGAACTGTGAGGATAGTAAAGAACTTCAAAAGGACATAAACAAGTTGGTGGAATGGGCAGACAAGTGGCAGATGAAGTTCAGTGCGGAGAAGTGTGAAGTGATTCATTTTGGTAGGAAGAACGTATAAAATATAAAATAAAGGGTCGAACTCTAAAGGGGGTGCAGAAGCAGAGGGACGTTGGTGTATATGTGCATAGTTATTGAAGGTGGCAGGACAAGTTGAGAGAGTGGTTAATAAAGCATACAATATCCTAGGCTTTATTAATAGGGGCATAGAGTACAAGTGCAAGGAAGCTATGTTAAACTTGTATAAAACACTGGTTCAGCCAAGACTGGAGTATTGTGTCCAGTTCTGGGTGCTGTACTTTAGGAAAGTTGTGAAGGCACTGAGTGCAGAAAAGATTCACAAGAATGGTTCCAGTAATGAGGAACTTCATTTACGAAGATAGATTGGAGAAGTTGGGACTGTTTTCTTTGGTGACGGCTGAGAGAAGATTGGATAGAGGTATTCAAAATCATGAGGGGTCTGGACAGTGTAGATAGGGAAAAACTGTTCCCACTCGTGTGAAAGGATCAAGAATGAGAGGGCACAAATTTAAGGTAATTGGCAAAAGAAGCAATAGCGACATGAGGAGAAACTTTTTCATGCAGTGAGTGGTTAGGATCTGGAATGGACTGCCAGAGTGTGTGGTGGAGGCAGATTTAATTGAGGCCTTCAAAAGGGAATTATATAGTTATTATAAGAAAGAATGTGCAAGGTTACAGGAGAAGGCAGGGGAATGACACTAAGTGAATTGCTCATTTGGAGAGCCCTTGCAGATACGATGGGCCAAATGGCCTCCTTCTGTGCTGTACATATTCTGCAATTCTGTGATTGTAACTCAAAGGCAAGAGTGCTACCAAGTGAGTCACAGCTTTCTGGTAAGTTTAGATAGTTGTCTCATAAATAGAGACATGGCAGGGTACCTCAGTCCCATTGAATGCACAACCTGTGCCATGTGAGAAATCCAGGAAGCTTCTCATGCCCTGGACAACCACATGTGCAGGAGGTGTTGTCAGCTGGAGGAGATCAAGCTCTGCTTTTCAGAACTGAGCAGCATCACTACAGTGCATCTGTCAGACTGAGAGCTACGTGGACAGCACATTTCAGGATATGGTAACCTCACAGCTTAAGAGTGTGCAGGTAGAGAGAGAATGGGTGATTGCCAGGCAGACATGGTGGACAAGACAAGTGGTGCAGGAGTCCCCTGGGCTCATCTTGCTCTCTAACCAATATTCAATTCTGAATACTGGTGAAAAAGACTTGCATTTATATAATGCCTTTTACAACCCCAGAACACCCCAAAGCACTTTATAGCCAATGATGTAGTGTATTCACTGTTGTAATATAGGAAACGTGGCAGCCAATTTGCACATAACAAGCTCCCACAAACAGTAATGTATTAATGGCCACATAATCTGTTTTAGTTATTTAATTGAGAGATAAATATTGGCCAGGAGACTGGAGATGCCTCCCCTGCTTTTTTTTTTTCAAAATAGTGCCATGGGATCGTTTACGTCCAGGTGAGAGGGCAGACAGGACCTTATCCAAAAGACAGCTCCTCCAACAGTGAAGAACTTGATTAATAGGGGATTCAACAGTTAGGGGAACAGACAGATGTTTCTGTGGGCAGACGTGATTCCAGGATGGTATGTTGCCCCTCTGGTGCCAAGGTCAAGGATGTCACTGAGCAGCTGCAAAACATTCTGAGAGGGAAGGATGAACAGCCGGAGGTCATGGTCCATATTGGTACCAATGATATAGGTAGAAAAGGGATGAGGTCCTGCAGGCAGATTTTAGATGCTAGGAAAGAAATTAATTAGTAGGACCTCAAAGGTAGTAATCTCTGGAGTATTCCCAAAGCATCACGCTAGTGAGTACAGAAATAGGAGGATATTGTGGATGAAAAGGTGGCTTGAAAGATGGTGCAGGAGGAAGGGCTTTAGATTCCTGGGATCTTGGGACTGTTTCTGGAGGAGGTTGGACCAGTACAAGCTGGATTGTTTGTACCTCAACAGAGCCAGGACCAATATCATTGTGATAGTGCTGTTGGGGAGGGTTTAACCTAGATTTGGTGGATGATGGGAACTTGAGTGTGGATTCAGAAGGGAGAGAAGCAAAGAACAAAATGGAAGACAGCAAATTATTGAGCAAGTGTGGAAGGCAGAGGAAACAAAGGCAAGAAAATAGACAATGAAGAAGTTGGGCAATGTTTAATGGCATATACTTCAATGCAAGGAGTCTAGTGAGTAAGGCAGATTAACTGAGGGCACAGGAAGTTACTTAGGAATATGATATCATAGGTGTTAGTGAAACTTGGCTTAAAGGAGGGTAGGAATGGCAGCTCAACATTCCTGGTTACAGGGTTTTCAGACAAGATAGAGAGTGAGAATAAAAAGGAAGGGGTAGCAATATTGCTTAAAGATAAAATTACAGCTGTGAGGAGGGATGATCGGCTGGAAGGATCATCAAATGAGGCCAAATGCATTGAACTGAAGAACAAAAATTGGTCAATCTCACTGCTGGGCGTGTACTCTAGAACCCCAAACAGTGATAGAGAGATAGAAGAGCAAATATGTAAGCGAAATTCGGAGAAGTGCATAAAACAATGGGGCAGTAATAGTGGGGGATTTCAACTACTACAATATTAACCGGGATAGAATCAGTGGGCTGGATTTTAAGAGTACGTTGCCGATCTTGGCGGCAAGCTCATAAAATGGTGGCCCACGCGGAAGCTCATTTAAATGGCTGGGACGTCCCGCCCCCACCCCCCCCCCAATCCCGTGGAGGGGGCAGGCTGTCAATCACCGGCAATGGCATCAGCTGCCTGTGCGCAGGCACTGGCGCCATTTTTAAAGGGCAGCCACCCCTGCCAGCATATTTAAATTTTTAAAGATACAGCCCCTGCAAAACCTATGAAATAAATTTCTAATGCCCCTTTCCAAACCCCCAATAGCAATTACATTAACTATTCGCCCTTCCTTCCCCTAAAACACTTACCTTTTAAATTTAACCATTCCCGCCCCCCCAACCCAGCGACTGCACAAAATTTAAAGTTCACCTCTTCCCACCATCCCCTATACCCATTATGTTTATTTGACCCCATGCCCCTTCCGTACTGAAAATCTTAACTCCTACCCCCTCCCCACTAGTATCACGCCAGCTTTCCCCAGACAGGGAATTGAAGGCATGGGAGTGCCAGCAGCCATGCCCAAGATCATGGCGGGCCCGGAAGATTTCAGGTAAATTTATTTAAATGTATTCATGTCATTCATTTAAATATTGAAATGCTGTTCCCATTGTCCAGTGGCAGGGTGGGGCCACCACGGAGCCTTGCCGCCGCCGGGAGGATCTGACCGGGCCGTCCCGGCGTCGGCCCCCGTGGCGGACCACTGCTGGCCCCTCTCCGCCATGGAGCCCAACATCGTGGGTTTAGTAAAATCCAGCACAGTGTAAAAGGTACAGAGGCCACAGAATTCTTAAAATGCATTCAGGAAATCTTTTTTAGTCAGTACACAGCAAGCCCAACAAGAGAAGAGGCAGTTCTGGACTTAGTTTTAGGGAATGAAGCTGGGAAGATGGAAGGGAGATCAGTGGGACAGCCTTTTGGTAGTGGTGATCATAGGAACATAGGAACAGAATTTGGCCATTTAGCCCCTACGGCCTGTTCTGCCATTCAATGAGATCATGGCTGATCTGTGACCTAAATCCCACTTTGGCTCCATATGCCTTAATACCTTTAGTTAACAAAAATCTATCAATCTCAGTTCTATATTTAACAACAGATTTAGTATCAAATGCTATTTGTGGAAGGGAGTTCCAAACTTCTATCACACTTTACATGCAGAAGTGTTTCCTGGTTTAACTCCTGAAAGGTCTGGCTCTAATTTTTAGACTATGCCCCCGAATCCTAGACTCTAAACCAGCGGAAATAATTTCTCGCTATCTACACTATCTGTTCTCCTTAATATCTTGAAAACTTTGAACAAATCATCCCTTCTAAATTCCCAGGAATACAACCCTAGTTTGTGTAATTTCTCCTCGTAATTTAACCCTTAGAGTCCTGGTATCATTCTAATAAATTTGCACTGCACTCCCTCCAAGACCAATATATGCTCCCTGAGGTGTGGTGCTCAAAGAAATATTGGCAAGTAAAATCAAAGAAAATCCAAAGATTTTTTATAATTATATAAAGAGCAAGAGGATAACTAAGGAAAGAGTAGGGCCTATTAGAGACGAAAAAGATAATCTGTGTGTGGAGGCTGAAGATGTGAGCATGGTCCTTATGAATACATTGCATCTGTCTTCACAAAAGAAGGGGATGGTGCAGAGATTGCTATTAAGGAGGAGGAGTGTGAAATATTGAATGTTATAAACAAACAATGAAAAAGGAAATTAAGGGGTTTATCATTTTTGAAAGTGGATAAACCGCCAGGCGCAGATGAAATGTATTCCAGGCTGTTAAGAGAAGCAAGGGATGAAACGTCAAAAACACTGTTTAACACTGTTTCTCTCTCCATAGATGCTGCCAGACCTGCTGAGTGTTTCCAGCATTTTCTGTTTTTATTATAAGAAATAGCAGAGACTCTGCCTATCAGTTTCCAATTTTCTCTGGCTACAGTCGTGCTACCAGAGGACTGCTAACGTGTGATAGAAGTTCTATTTAAAAGGGGAGGAAGGGATAGACAAAGTAACTACAGGCCAGTCAGTCTAACCTTGGTGGTGGGCAAATTATTGGAAAAGATTCTGAGGTACAGTATTAATAATTATTTAGAAAGGCAGGAATTAATCAAGGACAGTCAACATGGATTTCCTAAGGAAAGATCGTGTCTGGTTAACCTGATTGAATTTTTTGAGAAGATAACAATGAGGGTAGCACATTTGATGTAGTCTACATGGATTTTAGCAAGGCTTTTGACAAGATCCCACATGGAAGACTGGTTAGAAAAGTAAAAACCCATGGGATCCAAGGAAAAGTGACAAGTTGGATCCAAAATTGGCTCAGTCGCAGGAAGCAAAGGGTAAAGATCAATGAATATTTTTGTGACTGAAAGGCTGTTTCCAGGGGGTTCTGCAGGGCTCAGTACTGGGCTCCTTGCTTTTTGTGCTATATCTATCAATGATTTAGGCTTAAATCTAGGGAGCATGATTAAGAAGTTTGCAGATGATACAAAAATTGGCCATGTGGTTGATAGTGAGGAAGAAAGCAGTATACTGCAGGAAGATGTCAATGGACTAGTCAGGTGGGCAGAAGAGGCAAACAGAGTTCAATCTGGAGAAGTGTGAGGTAATGCATTTGGGGAGGGCAACAAGACTAGGGATTACACCAATAGGATGCCTGCTCCTGATTACCGGCCTTATCCAGTTTTCCCTGCAGCATGTTTCCTTCTTTAAGGGACCTTAGTGAACCAGCTGGGTTTTTAACAAGTTTCGCTGATACCAGCCTTTATTTGTTGATTCAAATTCTCAAGCTACTATGGTGACATGTGGACTTAAATTCTCTGACCTCCTAGTATAGGCCTCCTGATTAATGAGTCCAAAAAAACCCACCACACTACTATACCCCTTTATACCACAATAGCTTTTAGTTTAGGATGCTAGTTTCTATATTTCTCAATCATGGAGAAAGAGTTTACATTGCCAGACAGGCACTCCTATGAGTGGTAGTACTGCCTGCAAACAAAGGGGCTGTGGATGAAAAAGTTGCACATCTTTAAAGAGAGAGAGAAAGAAAACAGTTGCACGAACCTAGGTTTTTAAAAATCAAATCTTGGGGATGTCCCAAAGCAGTTCACAACCAATGAATTACTTTTGACATATTTTAATATAGGCAAATGTAGCAGTTGATTTTCACGTAATAAAATCTCACAAATAGCAAATGAGATAAACAATGCTTTTCTGGTAGTGTTGGTTGAGGAAGGAGTATTTCCCAAAACATAGGGAGATATCTCAGTTCTACTTTGAATAATGCCATGAGAATTTTTACATTTGGTGCCTCTGAAAGTGCTACAATTCTTCAGTACTGCACTAAAGTGTCAGTTTGGATTATGTGCTTAGTTCTTGAAACAGAGTTTGAACTCACAGTTTTGAGATTCCGAGTGCTACCAACCTGTCAGTAAATAGTTCTACAATTGATAAAAAAAGGGGCATATTTGACAGCTTGGAAATAAATGAGAGGCAACTCAAAAATTGACATTTGCTAATTATGCCCATTTATTTGCTGCAGTACTGTAAGGGTGCTGTACTGATGGACGAGACGTTAAACCAAGGCCCTGAATGTCCTCTCAGTTGGATCCCGTGATACTGTTTTGAAGAGGAGCAGGGGTGGTTGTCCCCAGTGTCCTTACCAATATTTATCCCTCAAATAACATCATTAAAACTGATCATCTGGTCATTATCACATTGCTGCTTGTGTGACCTTGCTGTGTGCAAATTGGCTGCTGTGTTTCCTACATTACAACAGTAACTACACTTCAAAGTACTTCATTGGCTGTAGAGTGCTATGGGACATCCTGAGGTCATGAAAGACGCTATATAGAAGCAAATTCTTACTTTCTATTCTTTCTTTACTAAGATAACACTTTGATAAACTGGTTGAATTTACAAAATTTACTATCTTATAAACCGTATCTAATGGTTCACAACTGATTAGGATGCCAACTTAGATGCCAATTCCCCAATTAATATTGTAGCTGTTGGACATGAAAAGGAGTGAATCTTATATTTCCTGACACTTAGATGCAATTGGAAACATACCTCAAGAGTACAGGGAAATCAAGGTGTACATATGTGTCCAATAATTGAAGTCGGGCTCTCAAGCCACTGCATAAAATAACTGTTTCACAGTAAAGGCACACACACAGTAAAGCCATAATTTTTCCCTAAGTTCCACTTAAGCTTAAGGTGTTAGCCATGGCTCAGTGGTAGCACTGTCACATCTAAGGCAGAAGGTTGTGGGTTTAAGCCTCAGTCCAGAGATTTGAGCAAAAAATTCAGACTGACCCGTCACTGCAGCACTGACGAAGTGCTATACTGTCGGAGCTGCTGTTTTTTGGATGAGATGTTAAAGTGAAACCCCTTGTCCACCCTCAGGGGAACATAAAAGATCCCATGACACTATTTCAAAGAAAAACAGTTTCCTGGGCAATATTTATGCCTCAACTAATACTATTAAAACAGATTATCGAGCATTATAACTTTGCTGTTTGTGGGAACTTGCTATGTGCAAATTGGTTGCTGTGTTTCCCACATTGAAACTTTGACTGCATTACAAAAGTACTTCATTGGCTGCAAAATGCTTTGGGATGTCCTGAGGTCATGGAAGTTACTATATAAATGCAAGTTCTTTCTTTGTTTTCTTTTCTTTAACCACGCTCTATTGCTTGTTTAAATTGGAATGTTCTTACTGAGACACAATAGGAGTTATTTCAGATATCCAGGCCCATACACAGTGTCGATGTGCAAACGTACCAATTTTGTTGGTATACATATTAGACTCTAAGTACGGTTTCAAAACTCCATTGGTCTCTTTTATAAAATGATCAACAACTTCGTGAAGGGTGCTGCAGGTGACCTATGGAAGAGGAGAAAATAAATGGTAGTTTGTTTATTTACAAGACCTGAAACTGTGCAATTCCTTATGGCCATCAGTCTTATCTACCGCCTTTGATATATAGCCTTTTAAAGCATACCTAATGGTGTCACCCAGCCACTTGTTCTCAATTTTACCTTATCTTCTCTCCTTGCAGTAGCCCTTCACCCTCATCTGGTTGTCCCAAATGAAATAAATCCTAATTAATTATGGTGCATAAGCAAGCTACAGCTTATTTATTTTACACAATAGATATAAAGATTAGAACAATAGAGCAGGAAACTTGGCTTAACTGAGAATAGCCAAAGTACAGGGGGCCCTGTGCCACCAGAATGGTGGCTTTATGCTAATTCTGACTTTGTAGTTTTAGCACACGTTCAGGTATCCTGTCAGACTGACACATTCTCTTGCTTGAAATGGTTATGATCCTTAAGATTAGGGATAGCGGTATTGCAGGAAGTCAATAGTACAATGCATTTGAGTGTTTTTATCTTGACCAAAAGGTTTGTGGGTTCAACCACAAGGCTACCTGTCTCTACTTATACTGTGGGAGAGGTTCAGTAAGTATCCCAATACACAGTATCTCCAAAACGAATGGAGCTGAGGGAAGTACTCAGATGGATTTTCTTGTCCCTCACCCTAAATCCCTCCTTTATTTGCATTTCTTCACTGAAATACGGACTATAAGGTGAAAATTACAATCATTTTGGTAAGTCAGTAAGCATTGTGCGTTCAGTGGTATAACATTGATCAGGGCTAGAGTGGTTTCCTGGACTAAAAATATAGTAATAATATAACAATGTGTTGAAAATTGATTTTTTTAAAAACTTTTGAAAATGTTCATAGAACATAAACGCTGGAGCAAGTTGGTACTAAAAATACTAATAGGGGTATGATATCAGAAAGATGCCAACAGGTTCACTAATGTCCTTCAGGAAAGGAAGCACGATGCCTCTGATCTTTGTGAGGGGCAGGTCATGCCTCACAAGCCTTATTGAATTCTTTGAAGATGTGACAAAACACATTGATGAAGGAAGAGTAGTGGATGTGGTGTATATGGATTTTAGCAAGGCGCTTGATAAGGTTCCCCATGGTAGGCTCATTCAGAAAGTAAGGAGGCATGGGATTCAGGGAAGGTTGGCTGTCTGGATACAAAATTGGCTGGCCCATAGAAGTCAGAGGGTGGTAGTAGATGGAAAGTATTCAGCATGGAGCTCGGTGACCAGTGGTGTTCCACAAGGATCTGTTCTGGGACCTCTGCTCTTTGTGATTTTTATAAATGACTTGGATGAGGAAGTGGAAGGCTGGGTTAGCAAGTTTGCCGATGACACGAAGGTTGCTGGAGTTGTGGATAGTGTGGAAGGCTGTTGTAGGTTGCAACGGGACATTGACAGGATGCAGAGCTGGGCTGAGAAGTCGCAGATGGAGTTCAACCTGGAAAAGTGTGAAGTGATTCATTTTGGAAGGTTGAATTTGAATGAGGAATACAGGCTTAAAGACAGGATTCTTGGTAGTGTGGAGGAACAGAGGGATCTTGGGGTCCATGTCCATAGATCGCTCAAAGTTGCCACCCAAGTTGATAGGGTTGTTAAGAAGGCGTATGGTGTGTTGGCTTTCATTAACAGGGGGATTGAGTTTAAGAGCCGCGAGGTTATGCTGCAGCTCTATAAGGCCCTGGTTCGACCACACTTGGAATATTGTGTTCAGTTCTGGTCGCCTCATTATAGGAAGGATGTGGAAGCTTTAGAGAGGGTGCAGAGGAGATTTACCAGGATGCTGCCTGGACTGGAGGGCATGTCCTATGAAGAAAGATTGAGGGAGCTAGGGCTTTTCTCATTGGAGCGAAGAAGGATGAGAGGTGACTTGATAGAGGAGTACAAGATGATGAGAGGCATAGATAGAGTGGATAGTCAGAGACTTTTTCCCAGGGTGGAAAGGGCTATCACCAGGGGGCATAATTTTAAGGTGATTGGAGGAAGGTTTCGGGGAGATGTCAGAGGTAGGTTCTTTACACAGAGAGTGGTGGGTGTGTGGAATGCGCTGCCAGCGGTGGTAGTAGAAGCAGATACGTTAGGGGCATTTAAGCGACTCTTGGATAGGTACATGGATGATAGTAGAATGAAGGATAGGTAGTTAGTTTGATCTTAGAGTAGGTTAAAGGTTCGGCACAACATCGTGGGCCGAAGGGCCTGTACTGTGCTGTACTGTTCTATGTTCCATGTTCTATGTTCTATGAAAGGAAGCACGATGCCGCTGATCTGGTACATCTGATTCTATAGCTGCATTCTGTGGCTCACTCTTAATGCCCTCTAGGTAACTGGGGACGGGCAGTGGGAGGAGCTAAAATCCCACTGGCCAGAGGATGTACTAAATTCCCATTGGTCAAAGGATGTACTAGAATTGCATTTGATATTGGATGTACTAAAATCCCATTGGCCGCATGAAACCATTGTCGATTGTTGTAAAACCCCATCTGGTTCACTAATGTCCTTTAGGGAAGGAAATCTGCCATCCTTACCTGGTCTGACCTACATGTGACTCCAGATCCACAGCAATGTGGCTGACTCTTAACTGCCCTCTGAAATAGCCTAGCAAGCCACTGAGTTCAAGGGCAATTATGGATGGGCAATAAATGCTGGCCTAGCCAGTGACACCCACATCCCACAAATAAAATTTTTAAATGTACTAAATTCTCAATGGCAAAGTATGTACTAAAGTCCCATTGGCCAGAGGATGTACTAAAGTCCCACAGGCCAGGGATGTACTGAGATCCTACAGGGTACATGATCCATGGAAACCCCAAATAATTGTATAAACAGGATGTCTTCAGCAGTCAATCAGGAGAACCCGTGAGATAATTCCTGGTGAGTTTTTCCCTGCACGAGTCCATCATAAACAATAATCTATAGCATTATCAAGCTGGGGCCTGCAAACCATAAAAGGCTCAAGAAGGGATCTTCAAATGGAATGGATCTCCATCTCTCTGGGACTGAGCATATCACGTGCTGTGAACACAGTGTCCAGAAACCTTTCATGTATTCCCAGCGTGCTATTCCTGTTGACATGTACTAATAAAATCAGAGCACTTTATACCTTTGGGTAGCTGGCACTGTCTTTCAGAAGTTAAGATTGCTCACCAGAAATGTGTCAATTGTAGAGGGGTTGCCAAGGACTGTGCCAATATTTGCATTGGTTAATCTGCACATAAAAATTTGAAAACCACTGATGTTTAAAATTGTACTGATATGATCCAAACATCTTGATGGAACCTATTCTTTCATTCCAGTTTCAGATTCAAAGATTATTAAGACCAAACATTCAACTTATTGCATACAAGTTGTACATACATGAAAAAATATACAGAAGATCTTAAACCATGAGATTACAACATTAATTGAGGAAGAAACCTACTGGATAGTTCAGCCAGATGACGAATCCACTAGCTTCACAAGTCACCTTATAGTGTTTTATGACTTGTTTACTGAAAGATAAGTTTGAACTATGATTAGATATAAATAAAAACAAAATTGTTAATTCAATTGACCCACTGACAATGAAAGAATAGCAATTTATGTCCAGGTCAGGACAATGTGTCCTGGAGGTGATGGTGCCCTTGTCCTTCTAGGTGGTGGAGTTTGCAGGTTTGGGATGTGCTGCCAAAGAGACCCTGGTAAGTTGCTGCAGTGCATCATGTAGATAGTACACACTGCAGCCATGGTACGTGGATGGTGAAGGGAGTAGATGTATAAACCAGTGGAGGGGTGCTGATCATAACAAAATGAGAGACTGTGGTTTGTTTTACATATGCAGTTAGGGTTGTGTGCACACAAAGCAATGGATCTACATTAAGCATGCCATAGGAAATGTATGTAGTGCTTAGTTTGATTAGTTGATCTCCTGTGGCATTTTTCACAGTGAAGAGAGACGACACAAGCCCCAATTTTAACATAACCCACTTGGTGGGAATGAGGAGAGTTTGGGGTGGACACCCATTTTACACCATGCCCAGTTTTACGGTCCATTGATATATCTGCCTCTTTCCCCAATCTTGCTCTCATTTCCTGATTCTTTGTCTCACCAGCAACACTAAGGTGTCACTAATTAAAATGTCAACATTTTCTAACTGTCAACATATTAGGTGATAATAAAAGACTTGCATTTATATAGCACCTTCCATGACCACAGGACATCACAACGTGCTTTACTGCCAATGAAGTACCTTTGAAGCGTGTTAACTGTTGTAATGTAGGAATAATCAGGTAGCAATTAAGAGCAGTTTCCTTCTAAATACAACTAATTTGTGCTTTTTTAAAAAATGTAAAAAGTAAGAAGAGAAAAACAATGACCCTATCTTTGTAGGGGTGCATAGTTAGTACGCCTGAACTTCCACTCCCCCTTCAAATGTTGTGCCAATATTATTCCCCGCAGCCCCTCCCAGATCAGGTTCTTGGCCCAATTCCCCTCTTACTGAGCAAGTTTTTTAATCCTTGTCCTGAACCCCACTGAGCAAGTGTGTTCAGCCTCCATCCCAAAAACCACTACTACTGCAAGTTTTCAGCTCCTCTCCTGACATCCGCCCCGAGCAAGATTCCCTTCCTCAGCACAAAAGGAGGAAGAGGTGCCATCAAAAATGAATAGAAGGCAGTGAGTCTAAGTAGGCAACAATTAAGTTAAGCCCTATAGAAATAGATTGAAACAACAAACAATAAAATCTTCCAGTTGTTACCTGCATCTCCCCCTCTGGCCTAGACCCTTATCCAGCTGAATGGGAATCAGGAACTCCCGCTGCCCTTCACTGAACAGGAACTGTGTGGGTCATCCATGGATTGGATGCAAACCCCCACCCTAGCTCAGAGACAGGCTAATGATTTAGAAATACAAACCCTCACCATTGTGCTGAAGGGTTACACACCTGAAACATCAATTACCTGTCTTTTCTCTTTATAAATGCTGACGGTCCTGCCACGTATTTTCAATATTGTCTGTCTGTGTTTCATATTGATAGTCTGCACAGGTTATTATGCCCAGCAATTAGCAAAGGTTCACTACCATAAAATAGAAGCTGTCATCACAATCTTAAACCAGCACTCACATTTCAGGGTCCTTTGGCCACTTTTACACTGAAAGAGTTTAGCTATAAGTTTTAAAAGTGTTTTGAATTACAGCTTGTTGTAAATTAATTTGTTTCTCAGGGACATGTTTTCAGGACATGTGTACTACTTGAATCCCTCCAAAGCTCTGCTGTACTGCCCATGCTCCATCTTGTTCCAAATAACAGCCTGTTATTTACTGTCTTACTGTCCTTCCTGTCAATATTTAGGAAGAAAAAATAGATGCAAGGTGTTTCAGTCCTCATAGAGATGAGCCACCGAATCATTGATTGTTTGGTCTCTAGGAAAAAGCATTTCTAATTAGTGTATTGACCACGTCTCTTCTGTCTTTGGATTAACAACCAAACCCGCCAATATTTTTTAACTGTCAACTAATTTATGCTTATTTTTGAAGGAAGAGTGATTCTGTCCCAGAACTGCAGGACAAAATGCAGAATGGTTATTCTGTTTAAGTTAAATCAAACAACCCAGCAGAGTAGGGCAGCATGGCATGTTTATTTTATATTATTACACAAATATAAGTCATAGTGATTGGACAATTAATCTATCTATTCTTCTGTGTGTTTTGCCTTACTTTGGAATAAATCGTCTTATAATTCAAACTAAACTTCACTTCATCTAGTGTCTAGCTTTGGAGATATTAAAGAAACACCTTGCATCCATCGTATTGACAGGGTTTTGAAAATCTTCCTGAATACTGACACTAAGGACAGCAGTCTGGTATTTGGAAACATGATGGGGCACGGGCAGTAGAGCAGAGATTTGGAGAGACTGAAGAAGTACATGTGTCCTGAGAAATATAGAGGTCTGTTCCAGATCACAAGAGAGTTTTACTGTTACACTCCTGGATCCTACTACAGTGCACATAGATTTAGGGCTTTGGGAGTCAATTATCCCACCCCCAGCCCTCTATAAAAGTAAGGTGCTCAGATCACTTATGGAAGTGATTAACTCCATTGAACTTGAGATAACATCTATGACAGACCAGAATTCATAACAGTTGCAAAATTACTTCAGTGACTTTGGACTTTTGGTTCCCAAAGTTCTCTGCCACTGAGGTTTTCCTCGCCTTCTGTTTGGGTCTGTTATAGACTAATAGACATAGATTGATTGCTATAATTAGTCAACTCCATTAGCATTGTATCATGTAACTACCAGGATGGAAGAGGCAAACGAAATTGAACTTGGGTTCTTTTTTCTGTGCAGCAATTATTATGTTCCTATTCTTTTATTGCAGTTGTGTTCTGAAATTCATTGCACAAAGTATATGAGACAGCCACCAGACCCCCGGGCCCAATTTTAACTCGGTGCAAGTGGGTGGGTTTTGAATGAGTTAAAATCTCACCCAGGCCTATCTACTTTTTTTCAAAACCCCTCAGAATTTGAGCATCTCCATTAAAACTCTCCTCAGCCTTCTCTGCTCAATGGCAAAACATTCTCAGTTTCCCTAGTCTCTCCACATAACTGAAGTCCCTCATCCCTGGTATAATTCTAGTAAATCTCCACTGTCTCCTCTCTAATGCCTTGACATTTTTCCTGAAATGTGGTGCCCAAAATTGGACACAATACTCCATTAGCTGAGGCCTAACCAGGGATTTGTGAAGGTTTAGCATTATTTTCTTGCTATTGTACTCCATGACTTTATTTATAAAGCCATGGATTCCATATGTTTTTAACCTGTCACTTTCAAAGATGTGGAATCCCCAATTCTCATTGTTCCTGCAACCCCTTTAAAAGTGTACCATTTAGTTTATGTTGCCTCCCCTCAGACTAAATCTACCTGCTCTGTGTGGTCAGCGTAGTGATTGAGTAGTTTGTGTTGTCCGTGGAGGGCCTTATTAGTAGGCTTCCATTGTCAGGGTACCTTTCCAGCATAGCTTCAGCTTCATTCCGAGAAATTTTGTAGAAACACCTGCAGAAACAGTAAAAGTGAGCCTTGAGGACAGGTCATTTACTTCAACCATACCCTGGGAACATGTACAAGCCTTCAAGGAGGACGGACACCGAGTGGAGATGGGCTAGATTATAGTGTCATACACAAAAAGGCGGCCATTTGGCCGACCTTGCCTGCTCCAGCTCTTTGTAAGGGCTGTCCAATTAGTCCCACTCCTTCGCTGTTTCCCCATAGCTGAGCAAATTTTTCCTTTTCAAGTATGTATCTAATTCCCTTTGTAAGTTATTATCGAATCTGCTTCCACCCACCACACTTTCAGGCACTGCATTCCCGATCATAACAGAGCCAGGTTTTAAAGACATTTTCGATAGACGTATTAGTTTAATAAACACTTCAATGCATACATTATTAAAAATTCTTTACTGAAAATAAACTTACATTACACATAAATCATGTTCTTGTGACTTTCCCAAAATTAAAGCACTTTGACCTCCTTAAAGATCCAAAGTAAACTGAATTCGATAAGCTCAACCCAGTTCCAAGAAAGTTTGAGTCCACACCATAATTTGGTAGAAAATGATAATCTCTGTCGGGTATGATAAGGATGCCCAGTGTGGTAAATGAAATTGCCACCCTAATGCAGTAAGGTGTGCTCTTCTGAGGTTGAGCTTTGTTGGGGCAGGATCAAGAGAGCTTTTGGTGCTACATCTAAAACTGGGATATTTGAAACAAAAGCAGAAAACATTGGAAACATTCATCAACAAATCAGGCAGCATCTGTGAAGAAAGGAACAGATTGACTTTTCATCCCGAGCTCTTCATCAACACTCTAAATGCAAGGCCAAGTTTGAGACATCAACATTTTCATTGTTTCACAGGTGTTGCCTGATTGACGATTGTTTCCACTGTTTTCAGTTTTTGGTTCAGATTTACAGCATCTGCAGTGGGATTTTTTCCTGAGATATTTGACACTGAGGTCTGACATGAAGGAGTGAAAATTTTCTGTTCCCAGTGGTAACTTCTTAAACCTTCATGAAGAAAAATATTCACCCAAAACATGCAGAATTCAGGTGGGTTCTGTTAGGATTCTATACCAACTGAGAACTTCAAGGGCTATTCTTCCCCAAAGCTCCTTCCATAATGCCAGATCAGACATTGCATAACAATGGAAGCCAATTTTTGTGATTTTTGCATCCCTGCATTGAAAAAACATTATTTGACCGGTAAATGCAACGATAGAACTGGTGGCCACATGGGAAATTAAATTTAATGCACAGAAGTGGGAAGTGGTACATTTTGGAAGGAAGGACGAGGAAAGGCAAAATAAAATAAAGGACAGAATTCCAATAGGAGGGAGGGACCTAGGGGTATATGTGCACAAATTGTCGAAGGTGGCTAGGGGGGGTTGAGAAAGCAGTTAAAAAGGCATACAGGTTCCTGGACTCCAGAAATAGAAGCTTAGAATGCAAAAGCAAGGAAGCTATGGTAAGCCTTTATAAAACACTGGTTCAGCCTCAACAGGAGCATTGTGTCCAATTCAGGGCACCATACTTTAGGAAGGATGTGAATGCATTGGAGGGGGTGCTGAAAAGATTTCCAAGAATGGTTCCAGAGATGAGGAACTTCAGTTACGAGGATAGATTAGAGAACCTGGGGCTGCTGTCCTTAGAGAAGAGAAAGTTGAGAGGAGATTTGATAGAGTTGTTCAAAATAGTGAGGGGTCTGGACAGAGTAGATAGGGAGAAACTATTCCCATTGGCAGAAGGGCCGAGAACCAGAGGACACTAATTTAAGGGGAATGGCTAAAGAACAAAAGGTAACATGAGGAAAAGCTTTTTTACTTGGCGAGTGGTTAGGATCTGGAATGCACTGCCTGAGAGTGTGGTGGAGCCAGATTCAATCATGGCTTTCAAAAAGCTATTGGACAATTATCTGAACAGAAAAGATTTGCAGGGTTATGGGGAAAAGACGGGGGAGTGGGCCTAGCTGAGTTGCTCTTGCAGAGTGCGGCACGGACACAATGGGCCAAATGGTCTCCTTCTGTGTTGGAACCATTTTAGATTCTATAAAGCACAGCTGAGGCCCATTTCCCCAAAGCGCCAGAGCTGAAGACAATCATGTTCGCTATGTCATACTGGATCAGATAACAAACCTAAAAACAGTTTGGTCACAACTCCAGTTATGAGTGACATTACAGGCACAGGAGTAGGCTGTTTAGCCCTTCGAGCCAGTTCTGCCATTCTATTCACCTCCACAGCCTTTTGGGATAGAGAGCTTCACATTTCTACTGCTCTTTGAAGGAAAAAGTGCTTCCTGATTTCACACCTGAATAGCTTAGCTCTAATTTTAAGATTATGCTCCCTTGTTCTAGATTCAAGCACCAGAGGAAATAGCTTCTCTGTAACTACCTTATTAAAAGGTTTTTTGGTCTTAAACATCACGATCACCTCAACCTTCTAACTCAAGGAAGTATAAGCTAAGTTTATAGAACATTTCCTCATAATTTAACCCTTCTAGCGCCAGTATCACTTTGGTGTATCATTTCTACATACGCTGGCATTGTGGTCAATATGTCATCGTACACCTCTGGATCAGACTTCTCCACCAAAAGACTCTGTGATTCTGGTCTCACCGGTGCAGTAGATTGACGCCCTCTTTCTTGCTCAACCACCTCTTCCAGGCGGAGCATCTGCCCGGGCAGCAGTGACAAGTTACTGGGAACCTCCAGCTGGTAAAATTGTACAAAGACAAGCTCATAAATTGAATGATTGACACAACAGGCTGAATGGCTGTTTTTTTGTGCTGTAAGCTTCCATTGTTCTAGTTTAAAACCTAATAACAAGTATTGTTTGCTTGGCAAGAGTGAAGAATTATTTTATATTTGTCCTTGGAATTAGAGCTGAAATAGCTCCTGCTCTGATATGGTTCCATGTGTGCCAGCTGCCTTCCACTACCTCACCCAAGTGGCAACATGTTGAGAAAGCTATTCACCATGCGAAGCATTATTGCCAAGCCCAATCCTATTTCACCCAAAATGGGCACATCCAAGGTCCAGAGTTAGGGAATGGGGGAGGGCGGTGGTCATTGAGTAGTAACCAGGAACAGAAATTGCACTTGATAAAATGATAAAACTTGCCAAAAAAAACCTTCTCCTTTCAGAGGGGCTATGTTTAGTCTATTAATTTCTGGGATAATGCAGCCCTAACCTAACATTCAACGCCAATGTATTTTGTTTCTCAATAGGGAATAGTAGACAAATAGGTTGTGAACTGATTCATGATGGAGTCTTGAAGGAGTCTGTTCCTTGAGAAGACACAGATAGTCCATCAGCTTTTGCCTATGGGGAGATTTGAGTCATCAAAAACGAACAACACTTGCGCAACCCACAAGATTCACATACAAATGTATCCTCAGATGCATTCAGGAACGTTGTTTTAACTTCACCTATTTGGATTTAGTGAGTCACTAAAAAAAAATTAAAATGCTCCCTTGTGAATTGCAAAAACTTGGGCTGTTTACAACATAATTCATGTCAATAGGGAAGAATTGAATTGGGAGAATGAATATCACTGAAAAGCTCACAGGAATAGATTCAACTGTCTATTGTTAACTAACTAGGCATGAACCTTCCACTTAACACAGACTGTGTGTTCAAACTGGGTTTGATGAGTCCAAACTTCAGGTTCTTCGTAAGCCAATGCAATCTCTGAATGTGTCGGGTGTGATAGAGTAGACAAGATGGGGAGGTGGTGGTGTAGCGGTAATGTCACTGGACTAGTAATCCAGGGCCCAGACTAATGCTTTGGCGGCATGGGTTTGAATCCCATGGTGAAATTTGAATTCAATAAATCTGGAAGTAAAAGCTAGTCTCACCGTGACCATGAAACCATTGTTGCTTGTGTCGATTGTTGTAAAAACCCATCTGGTTCACTAATGTCCTTCAGGGAAGGAAATCTGCCATCCTTACCTGGTCTGGTCTACATGTGACTCCAGATCCATAGCAATGTGATTGATTCTTAAATCCCTCTGAAATGGCCTAGCAAGCCACTCAGTTCAAGGGCAATTAGGGATGGGCAATAAATGCTGGTGAGGCTCACATCCCACAAATGAATAAAAAAAAAGATGGTTCTTACCTTTACTGGTCAGTATAAGTAAACACATTGTATGTGTATTGCTGAAAAAAGAGACATGCTTTGACATGTCAAAGCTTTTCATCTTGCACTCATCAGTGCAGGCTTAAGAATGCCAAATTTCAAAGGGAGCAACAATTTATACTGCATAAGGAAAGGGTTTTGATTGGTTGGCGAGTCGACTCTGATTAGTTGAGGCATTGCCATGGAGAATGCACCAGGGAACTATTGTCCTCCATGCTTTTGTTTAATTCAAAAAAAGCACAACACCTAGACATGTTTCTTTTGTCTGCAAAGGACATGTCCCTGCATATGAATATATGCAGCTTCTAGGAAGTATAAGTGAGCCACATTGCGAGCTCAAATGATAATCTTAAATTGGTTGTTGGTGTAATTCTTATCAGACTGGGATTGTTCAGTAAGTGCTGTCCAATTGCGGAATCACATCTAATGTTAGACACTGTTTTCTGAGTTTTGCAAGTACGGTCTGGTTGAGTACAATCAGTACTCTGCCTATTGCGAACAACCGAAGGGATATGCTGCTTGATACGATCCACCAGTCATTGGGATATACGGCCTACATACCTGGCATCAAACCGGCACTGGAATTCATATACCACATTACTCATTTGTGTGGTAGGCAGAATGTCTTTTTGGCTTGATGATAGCATCATGGTAGTGGAAAATACCACTTGTGTTGCTACTACATAGGAGCTGTGTGAAACAGCTAGCTTCACCTGTTGCTCAAATTTCTGAAATACCTTACCCTTCCAGGGTATTTTGAGGTAGACTGGGCACTTTTCAGGTCCAAAAGTGGTGGCCTTTGGCCCATTCATGAGTATGCACAGTGAGCAATGATCTGATCGGAGTAGCCATTATCCAGCAGGGTAGCTTTGATGCATCCCTATTTTGGCGTCATGCTTGAATGGTGAGCAAATGGCTCGGGCCCTATTTACGAGATTGCTGATAAGCAGCCAATAGTTGCCAATCTTACAGTGCGTGGAGCTATAGGATATTGTGCATATTGACCAGTGAAGGTAGTCTTGTGGTGGACAGTAGTAGAGAACCCATTAGCGGATTTCTCAACTAGCACTTTGAGAAAAGGGAGCTCACTAGACTACTCCATTTCAAATTGCTATTCTTTCATCATCGGTGGGTCCATTAAGGAGTCTACTGCAAATCTGCTCAGCCATTCAATATGATCATGGCTTTTCCTGAGCTTCAACTCCACTTTCCAGCCCACTCCCCATTTCACTTGATTCCCTGAAAGATCAAAAATCTGTCTATCTCAGCCTTATCTCAACAGGATAGATGCAGGAAGGATGTTTCCCCCAGGTGGGGGGTCTAGAACCAGGGGACACAGTCTCAGAATAAGAGGTAGACCATTTAGGACTAAGATGAGGAGGAATTTCTTCACAGAGGGTGGTTAATCTTTGGAATTCTCTATCCAACAGTGCTGTCGAGGCTCCGTCATTGAGTACATCCAAGGAAGAGATCGATAGATTTCTAGATATTAAATATATCAAGGCATATGTGGATAGTGCAGGAAAACGGCGTTCAGGTAGAAGATCAGCCATGATTTAATTGAATGGCAGAGCAGGCTCAAGGGGCCGAATAGCCTACTCCTACTTCTTTTCCCTAGGTTCCTATGTTAAATATATTCAATGATGGTGCATCCACAGCCCCCTGGAGTAGAAAATTCCAAAGATTCACAACCCTTTGAATGAAAAAATCTCTCTTCATCTCAGTCCTAAACAATTGGCCCCATATCTTGAAACTGTGTCCCCTTGTTCTCAGTATCTATACTGTCAAGTCCCTTCATAATCTTGAATGGTTCAATGAGATCACCTCTCATTCTTCTAAACTCCAGAGCTTAGACTATGTGTTCAAGTCTGCAGTCTGACACACTGTTTTGAGTTTATTAGACTTCTAAGGCTATAAATTACATTTTTGGATTAACAAGAAGGGTGAGCTGAATGATGTTTAAGGTTTGTAATGTGCTAAAGCATGCTATGAGTTTAGTGATTTTCGTCAGTGATTTATAACAATTGCATACCCAGGGTATCCAGTCAAACAGATGCAACAATTGCCATGTTCAGGATCTTTTCACAGTATTAAGCAGCCACTTAAAGTGCTGAAATACTGCTTGTGAGTCTAATCCAGCTGTTTACATAGCAACATCAACAACTTGTGCTTTTATAATGCCTTTAACACTATAAAATGTCCCAATGTGTTTAACGGAAACAAAATAACAGGACGCTGAGCGGTGGTGGAGGAAGGCCTGAAGGTGGTCGAAATTCAAAAGGATTTGGGTGCAGGGACAATTGGATCTTTCTAGACTGAGATAAACATATTCTTACTATATAAGGGTATCAAGGGGTAAGCAGCATAGGCAAATAAATGGAATTCAGGTAAAGATCAGCCATTATCTAATTGAATGACGGAGCAGCCCAGAGAGGCTGAATGGCCTATTCCTGTTCCTAACAAAATAGTACATCTTGAGACTTGTCAAGGAGGGGAGAGATGCCATAACAGCAGGAAAATGTAGATCTCTGAAAATCTATGAAGGTAATTAAGTAACATGAATATGCTGCTTGGGAATGTAAGAGTGTCAGACTTAGTTCTCCATGAAAATTCAGCATGAAGTTGTTAACCAGTGCCATGCTGTCACAAGGTAATTGAAGCAATTAATGATTGTCATGAATAGAAATTTTTCTGGCAACTAAAAGTTACGCAAAAATATGCACAACAGAAATGCCAAAAAGGAGTCCAAACAATAAATGTTTGGAAGTAAAGGTAGTGAGATGATGCATATTTATCTAACCTAACCCAAAAACTGCAGCTGCCTGTCAGTGATTTTTGTACTTGCAATTAGTATACTAATTATATTAATTTTTATCTTACTTTATTAATTTAATATATAATCCCATTGCAAACAGTGAAAACACACTGTCATTAGACCTGCAAATTCATAACGCCACTTGAGGAGGTCACTTTGGAAATTACAAACAGAGACCATATCCAGGGCATGTGAGATGGAGAAGTGGCAGGCTTCCCCTATTAGTGCCATAATGTTCATTTCATGTAACACTGTCCAGGGAATAACTGTCAGAGAGGCACACCTAAACTTCAGTTATATCACAGACAGTACAATGGAATGTTAATGTAGACCATGACAAGCTATTTCGCCTTGTCCAGAACAGTAGAACCAGAGGACAAGGCCTGCACTTGAAGGTGTAAATTCAAAACTAATCTGCAGAAACAATATTTCATTGAGTGGGTGGTCAGTCTATGGAACAGGCTCCCTTGGCAGATGGTGGAGGCACTTATTATTGATTTATTCACATATAAATTATATAGATTTCTTTCAGAAAACAATACTTAGGGGCACAGTATATGAGTAATTTGAGACATGACATGTGGGAAATGTAACATGCTTGGAAGGAACAGGTGACTTTGGATCTATGGTTCCCTAAGCTTTCAATCATTGAATTTTCTTCACATTGTGTCTGATTCTATTGTAGACTAATTGATAGAGATTGATTGTTATGATTAGTCAACAACTCCATTATCATATCATGAGACTACCAGGGTGGTAGAAGACGAACTGGATGGACCTTGATCTTTTTTCATCCAGCAATTCTGGTGTTTTGAATGATAGTGGTGCTGTATTATGGTTAATTAAGCCAACAACTTCACATTTTATCCTCTTCTCACTTCATGGAGGAAGAAGAACAAATTGAAGCAGCAGCCAGGGCCGAGGAGGAAACCCACAACTCTCAGGACCCTACACCACAATCACCACCTCTATCACCCCAGACACCTCCAAAGATGCAGAGAGTGGGGTTGAGGAGGGAGCATCGGGCAAGTCATGGGTCACAGATGCAGAAAAAACAAGTGGCTTTGACGACTCAAGGCCTGGCACCTGTTGGCCAGAGGACCAGCTCTGAAATGGCACCTGCGGATTCAGATGCTTGAAAACAGTTTGCTATCTGAACAACATTGTATCCACATGTTCCTTGTGTGCATGGAACACACACTACAAGGCCTTGGGAGGATCATGGAGGAATTCACTATCCAGATCTGCGGTCATAAACAAATTGCTGTCTGCAAAGTAATCTGTCACAGGTGGATGCCAACTTCAATGACCTTTGCAGAACAACCCTCAAGCCATAGGCTCAGTGGAAATATCTCTTGATTGTGCTCCCACTGCATAGACGCCTGAGGGGGTCCAACGTCTTTGCCAGTTTCAACATACCTGGGAAATGGATACAAGAAAATATAGAGTCAGAGATTCACAGACCTCATAAATCCCCAGAATTCTGCCCTGGTCATGTCAGGGATTGCTCAACAGGAAGGGGCATGTTAGTAGCATACACAGGCCAGCGAGCTGGTTCTCATGATTTTGGTTGCTGCTCGGGGAGCCGGGTCAGATTGGATTGCTGACTCTCTGTCTGCTGATTGGCAACTTGGTTACACACAGCAGCTCTGCAAGGCCCCAAAGTTGCTGCTGGCTTTTTATTTTATATTGCGCTTAGCCCCCGATGACTTCTTACAAAATAGCACTCATCACTATGCTACCATTAAAGGCACAGCGTAATCGTATAAACAAATGCAGCATTACAATTACTGAACAGTTTATAAATTTTCCTAGAACAAACTTTTGCATAAAATATGCATAATATGACAGCACATGTTACATTCATGTTAAGTATATATAATAGAGGATTTTATGGTACAGATTGTTTTCTAATTTTTTTATGATAAAGTTCATTTAATGCGCTTCTACAATTTGAAATGTGAAAACATTGAATATGATTTTTCTACCAAAGTATTCATGTAAACACAAAGAAGAAAAATAATTATTTTGGTGTCCAAATGATTAAATACTGAAGCATGGTCAAGCAGCTAAACATTTTTTTAAATATATTTGGTACTTTTGTATTTCTTGAATAGGATAGTGACATTTATATAATAAAAGCAAAATACTGCAGATGCTAGAAATTTGAAATAAAAACAAGAAATGCTGGAAATACTCAGCAGGTCTGGCAGCATCTGTGGAGACAGAAACAGAGTTAATGTTTCAGATCAGTGACATCTATAACTTGGCTTCCTGTGCTCACATTGTAAAACCTACTACTATATCCTAGTAGTAGAATCATGGGTCCACAAAAATCTGAGTCAATAACTTAGCTGATAGGGTAAGGGAGACAATGTTAGCAATTTTAACTCTGTGCATTGGCTCCCTAGGTTAACACTCTGATGACCAAAACTTTAGAACTAACAAACATAAAAGTGTGGAACTCGATTTCTTTCTTTATGGGAATGTTAATCAGCATTAATTTGGAATGAATGCAGGAGGAAAATTAAATGAGAGAGATGTGTGGAGATCAAAGATCCTTGAGCACCACACTTTGTCCACTTTTATAACCACAGGTAAACTCCATGACTAAGTGTAGCTTCATATGACCTGTTAGAGATTAAATAAGCCATTAATGAAGATTATAAACTGCCAATCGATATTGATTTATGTTTGAGAAAAAAGTAACTCATAATTTTTATACCAAATCTCATGGTTTTTAAGAGTTTGTCTCCTGATTTATGAGACTGTGGGGTTGGCATCACTGAAGGTTGATCTATGGGGGCAATGTCTGGAGGGGAGGTAGTTTGGGGAGGGCGGGGCTGGTAAGACTGCAATGGCAGCGGCCCAGGCTGGATTTGCGGAGTGTAAGTGGGCATTCCCATTCCTCTGGGTCCCACTAAAAGAAAGAGGAACTGACCTTCAGGATCCTCTTCGGCCAGGCCACCAGCTGGAACTGGTGGGAGACAGCCCAGGGCGCATTGGGCCATGTTCGGTCCAAAAGTGACAATCTGGGTCCTGTGTATGCAATTGGACCCCATTAGCAATTTAAATGGGCCTACCATCTGACTCAGGGCCGCTCCAGCTTTCCACAGGTGGGCCTCCAGGGAAGGTTATGCAAGCACAGCCATGGTGAGAATGTGACGGGAAGCTTTTTCACGTCACTATGACCCACTGTTTCAGCCACACAAACAGCCTGAAAATTCAGCCCCAATAGTGTAGGTCTTAATAGTAACACCACAGTAATTTCCATGCTATAGTCCAGTTATGGCATCAGCGAGCAGGATTAGACCAGAAGGCTAACAGTCCGCTGGTAAACTTTATTATTGTGAAACATTTTTTTGCCAAGTAAACAATACTTCATTCAAAATGCTGTTATTCTCATTATATTGGACTTTTAATACAGGAACAAGTTATAAAATCAAAATTCATACCTGAGAAACCACACTAATATAACCTTTCCATTCTTCTCTGGTTTCAATGCTTTCAGCCTGGAGATAATGGGAAAGGAAAATCACATTATGTGTACATCATTACAGAGTAGATACTGCACTGCAGATACAAGTGCTGATAAAAGCCTAGTTATATTTTGTTGTAATAGTTTGTGTTATATTAGCTAAAGGTTTAGAATCCCACTTGAAACCATGTATGTTCTGCTTGTACATCATTATCGCCATTACCTTTACAGGGTTATCTTTTGTGGGTGTCAGTGTGGCTCAGTTGTTAGTACTCTTGCCTCTGGATTCAAGTTCACTCCAGGAGCTTGGTGCCTATACCTACCTGAAGACCAGAGAAGCAGTTGATGGACCTGTGAGGAACCGAGACCGGAGCGGGAGCTATAAATAAAGAGCGGGGCTTTGAGGCCAGCACTTAGCTGAAGACCGGAGCAGCAGTTGGCAGGCTGCATCTGTGGCTGTGTCGGCGCGCGCTGGGTTTGAAAAGTGGGGAGAAAACCTGACAGTGACATCACAGGAAATCCTTATGCTGAATGGTTGGTAAGTAACAGCCGTTATTGCCTATAAATAGCTTTTAAAAAATCAGAGAAAAAAATTCTTTTTTTTTAAACCCTCAAATAGCTACCTTGTTAGTAAGGTTGGTACTACTAAGGTTTTAGTTAGTGTTATTTATTAATAATTACTACTTAGAATAGTGCTGTTTGGACAGAGAGTAAGGCTGAGATTTGTGTGTGAGGGATTTCACTAACTAAGGGACGGAGGTGCTCTTTGCTGTCTTTCTTTTCTTTTCTGCCTTTACAGCCTCCATGGTACAGGGGAAGAAGCTGATTGGCAAGTAACTGGTAAGTTATTCTACTTATTACATTAGCAATAATTAGTTTGTAAAGCTAAGTAATGGCAGGGCAGCTCGGCCAAGTGCAGTGTGCCTCCTGTGGTATGTGGGAAGTCGTGGACGCACCATGTGTCCTTGACAAACACATCTACAGGAAGTGTCACCAGCTGCAGAAGCTTGAGCTCCAGGTTTTGAAACTCGAGCGGAGGCTGGAGTCACTGTGGTGCATCCACGAGACAGAGAACTATGTGGACAGCAGGTTTCAGGAGGTAGTCACCCCGGAGCTTAAGACAGCACAGGCAGAGAGGGACAGGGTGGCTGCCAGACATTGAAGAAGGTCAAGGCAGGTAGTGCAGGAGTCCTCGGAGGACATCCCACTTTCTAACCAGTATTCAGTTCTGAGTACCAACAGGAGAGAGGGTTCCTCTGGAGAGTGCAGTGAGAGTCATGACCAGAGCACTATGGGTGGCTGAGCTGTGCAGGGAGGGAGGAGAAAAGACAGGAGAGCAATACTGGGAGGAGATTCTATAGTTAGGGGAACAGACAGGTGTATCTGTGGTCGCAGATGTGATTCCAGGATGGTATGTTGCCTCCATGGTGCAAGGGCCATGGATATCACCGAGCAACTACTGAGCATTCTGGTAGGCGAGGGTGCACAGCCAGATATAGGAAGAAAGATGGATGAGGTCCTGCAGGCTGAGTTTAGGGAGTTAGGAAGGACATTAGCAAGTAGGACCTCAAAGGTAGTAACCTCTGGATTACTCCCAGGGCCAGGTGCTAGCGAGCATAGAAATAGGAAAATACACCAGAAGAATACGTGGCTGAAGAGATGGTGCAGGAGGGAGGGCTTCAGATTCCTGGGGCATTGGGACCGCTTCTGGGAAAGGTGGGACTTGTACAAGTCGGACGGTCTATACCTGAACAGGACTGGGACAAATATCCTTGCAGGAAGATTTGCTTGTGCTGTTGGGGATGGTTTAAATTAGATTGGCAGGGGGATGGGAACCTGAGGGCAGTTTCAGATAGGACAATTTCAGGGCAGGGAATAGGAGGCAGAAAATTAGCAAGTGATTCTGAAAGACAGAAGAAGCAAAGGTTAAAAAGTGTGCAGCACAGGAATTTGGTAGTGTTAAAAAGTATTTATTTAAATGCAAGGAGTATAGTAAATAAAGCCGATGAGCTGAGGGCACAGATAGACACATAGTAACACGATATCATTGCTATAACGGAAACTTGGCTTAAAGAGGGGCAAGAATGGCAGCTCAACACCCATGGATAGAGTTTTCAGGCGGGATAGAGAGGGGATTATAAAGGGAGGGGGTGTGGCATTATTGGTTAAAGAATCATTAACAGCTTTGAGGAGGGATGATACGCTAAATGAATCATCAAATGAGGTCATATGGGTGGAGCTCAGAAATAAAAAAGGGGCAGCCAAACTACTGGGAGTGTACTATAGACCCCCAAATAGTGAGAGGGAGGTAGAAGAACAAATATGTAGGCAAATTACTGAGTGCAAAAACTATCGGGCAATAATAGTTGGGGATTTCAACTACCCAAATATCAACTGGGATACAAACAGTGTGAAGGGCACACAAGGGACAAAATTCTTGAACTGTATTCAAGAGAATTTTTTTAGCCAGCACGTAACAAGCCCAACGAGAGGGGGTGCAATTCTAGATTTAGTCTTCGGTAATGAAGCTGGGCAAGTGGATGAAGTAGCAGCGGGAGACCATTTTGGGGATAGTGACCATAATACAGTAAGTTTTAGCATAATCATGGAAAAGGACAAAGATAAGACAGGAGTAAAAGTTCTAAATTGGGGGAAGACAAATTTTACGAAACTGAGAGGTGATCTGGTGAAAGTGGACCGGATACGGCTACTTAAAGGAAAATCAGTGGCAAACTAGTGGGAGGCATTCAAAAGTGAGATTCTACAGGCACAGTGTGGGAATGTCCCCACAAAGATAGAGGGCAGTACGGCCTAGTCTAGAGCCCCCTGGTTATCTAGAAGAATACAGGGTAGGTTAAAACAGAAAAAGGCGGCTAATGAAAATCACAAAAGATTTAATACTTTAGAAAGACTAGAGAAGTATAGAAAGTGCTGGGGTGAAGTAAAAAAGGAAATTAGAAAAGCAAAGAGGACATGAAAAATTATTGGTAGATAAAATCAAGGAAAACCCAAAGATGTTTTATCAGTATATTAAGAGCAAGAAGATAACTAAGGAAAGGGTAGGGCCTATCAGAGATGTACAAGGGAATTTATGCGTGGATACAGAAGACATGGGCAGGGTTCTTAATGAGTTTTTTGTCTCTGTTTTCACAAAGGAGAGGGATGATACAGATATTGCCGTAAAAGAGGAGTGTGAAATATTAGATACAATAAGCATAGTGAGAGAGGAGGTACTAGAGGGTCTGACATACTTGAAAATAGATAAGTTGCCAGGTCCGGATGGATTGCATCCCAGGTTGTTAAAGGAAACCATGGAGAAAATAGTGGACGCGCTGAGGATCATCCTCAAATCCTCACTGGATACGGGCGAGGTGCCAGAGGATTGGAGGTCTGCAAACATGATACCATTGTTTAAAAAGGGTGCGAGGTATAGGCCAAATAATTATAGGCCGGTCAGTCTGACCTCAGTGGTGGGTAAATTATTAGGATCAATTTCGAGAGACAGGATAAGCTGCCACTTAGAAAGGCATGGATTAATCAAGGATAGTCAGCATGGATTTGTTAAGGGAAGGTCATGTCTTATTAACTGGATTGAGTTTTTTGAGGAAGTAACAAGGAGGATTGATGAGGGTAGTGCAGTGGATGTGGTCTACGTGGATTTTAGTAAAGCATTTGACAAGGTCCCGCATGGCAGACTGGTCAGTAAAATGAAAGCCTATGGGATACAGGGGAATGTGGCAGGTTGGATCCAAAATTGGCTCAGTGACAAGAAACAAAGGGTAGGAGTTGATGTATGTTTTTTGTGAATGGAAAGCGGTTTCCAGTGGCGTTCCACAGGGCTCAGTGTTTGATCCCTTGCGGTTGTGGTATATATTAACGATTTGGACTTAAGTGTGGGAGGCCTGATTGGGAAATTTGCTGACACAAAAATTGACCCTGTAGTTGATATTGAAGAGGATAGCTGTAGACACCAGAAAGATATCAATGGTTTGGTCGAGTGGGTTGAAAAATGGCAAATAGAATTCAATCCAGAGAGGTGTGAGGTAATGCATTTGGGGAGGGCAAACAAAGCGAGGGAATACACAATAAACGAGAGGATATTGAGAGGGGTAGGAGAAGAAGTGAGAGACCTTGGAGTGCATGTACACAGGTCCCTGAAGGTGGCAGGACAGGTAGATAGAGTGGTGAAGAAGGCATATGGAATGTTTTCCTTTATTGGCTGAGGTATGGAATACAAAAGCAGGGATGTAATGCTGGAACTGTATAAAAACGCTAGTTAGGCCACAGCTGGAGTATTGCGTACAGTTCTGGTCACCACATCACAGGAAGGACATAATTGCTCTGGAGAGAGTACAGAGGAGGTTTACAAGAATGTTGCCAGGGCTTGAAAGCTGCAGCTATGAAGAAAGTTTGGATCGGCTAGGGTTGTTTTCCTTAGAACAGAGGAGACTGAGGGGTGACTTAATTGAGGTGTACAAAATTATGAGGGGCCTAGAAAGAGTAGACAGGAAGGACCTGTTTCCCCTAGCAGAGTGGTCAATTGCCAGGGGGCATAGATTTTATGTGATTGGTAGAAGGATTAGAGGAGACATGAGAAAAAACTTTTTCACCCAGAGGGTGGTGGAATTCACTGCCAGGAACGGTGGTGGAGGCAGAAACCCTCAATTCTTTTAAAAGATACCTGGACATGCACCTGAAGTGCTGTAACCCCCACAAGGCTACAGACTAGGTGCTGGAAGGTGGGATTAGATCGGGCGACTAGTTTTTTCGGCCAGTGCAGATACAATGGGCTGAATGGCCTCTTTCTGTGCCATAATTTTTCTATGGTTCCAGGACTTGACCACAAAAATCAAGGCTGACTGTCCAGTGCAGTGCTGAGGGGCTGCTGCACTGTTGGAGGTACCTTCTTTTGGATAAGATGTTAAACTGAGGCCCCAACTGCCTGCATGGGTGGATGGGAGGCTGCCTGCCTCCCATAACCCTTGACTCCCTTGTATATCAAAAATCTGAATATAGTCAAGTCTGAGTTAGACAATGACCCAGCCTCCACTTCTCTCTGGGTAGGAGAATTCCAAGCAGTAACAACCCTCAGAAAAGAAAATTCCTCCTCATCTCCATGTTAAATCCTTATTTTGAAACTGTGGCCCCTAGTTCTAGATTCTCCCACAAGAGGAAACATCCTCTCAGCATCGATCCTTTCAAGCCTGCTGAGAATCATATGTTTCAATAAGATCACATCTCATTCTTCTAAACTCCAATGAGTGTAGGCCCAACCTGCTCAACCCTTTGTCATTGGACAACCCCTTCATCCCAGGAATCAGCTGAGTGAACCTTCTCTGAACTGCTTCCAATGCAAGTATATTCTTCCTTAAGTCTTCTTCTTCTTTTTTGGCCTCCTTGTCTCGAGAGACAATGGGTAAGCGCCTAGAGGTGGTCAGTAGTTTGTGAAGCAGCGCCTGGAGTGGCCAAAAAGGCCAATTCTAGAGTGACAGAGTCTTCCACAGGCGCTGCAGATAAAATTGGTTGTCGGGGCTGTTACACAGTTGGCTCTCTCCTTGCGCTTCTGTCTTTTTTCCTGCCAACTGCTAAGTCTCTTCGACTCATCACTCTTTAGCCCCCCCTTTATGGCTGTCCACCAGCTCTGGCGATCACTGGCAACTGACACCCTGACCAAAACTGTACGCTGTACTCTAGTTGCGGTCTCACCAATGTCCTGTACAGTTGTGGTAAGACTTCCCTACTTTTATACTCCATCCCCCTTGCAATAAAGATAAACATTCCATTTGCCTTCCTAATTATTTACTATTTTGAAGAACATGGGAGTTCTCCCTGGTGTCCTGGCCAATATTTATCCCTCAATCAACATCACAAAAACAGATTATCTGGTCATTATCACATTGCTGTTTGTGGGAGTTTGCTGTGCACAAATTGGCTGCTGGGTTTTCTATATTACAACAGTGACCACACTGCAAAAGTACTTCATTGACTGTGCAGCGCTTTGAGACATCTGGTGGTCGTGAAAAGCACTATATAAATGCAAGTCTTTCTTTCTCAGGAGTGGCAAGAAAAGCTGAGATTGTTCACCTCAGAGCAGAGAAGGTTAAGAGATAGCTAATAGAGGTGTTCAGAATTTAGAGGGATCTTGATTGAACAAATAAAGAGAAACTGGAATAAAAACAAGAAATGCTGGAAATACTCAGCAGGTCTGGCAGCATCTGTGGAAAGAGAAGCAGCGTTAACGTTTCGGATTAGTGACCCTTCTTCGGAACTGGCAAATAGCATCTGCAGTATTTTGCTTTTATTAAAGAGAAACTGGTTCAGGAGGTTCACAAACCAGAGGACACAGATTTAAAATAATTGGCAAAAGAGCCAGAGAGGAGATGAGACATTTTTAACAAGTGATTTATGATCTGGAATGCATTGCCTGAAAGGGTGGTGAAAGCAGATTTAATAGTAACTTTTGAAAGAGAGTTGGATATAACCGTGAAAAGGAAAGATTTGCAGGGCCATGGGGAAAGAGCAGGGGAGTGGGACAAATCAGATAGCTCTTTCAAAGAGCTGGCACAGGTGCAATGGGACAAATGGCCTCTCTCTGTACTGTAAGATTCTCGGAGGATAATTTTAACCTTCAAGACTTTGTGGGTTGAGTACACTTGGGAGGCAAAAATGTTTAAATCGCAAAACCAACCCACGTCCAACCCATCCCCTTCCATTTTTAATGAAGGGTGGGTTAGGAGGCAAGCAAGCAGTACACTCTCAGGAGGTGGGTCAATCAATAAAATCTTTTAAAGGAGACTAAATGACGCATGGAGGCCAGGATTCACGGGGCAAAAAGTACCAGACTCATAAGCTAAGTGCATTTACAGCACTGTTTGTACATCAGAAGGAGCAGTAGTGTTTCCTCCAGTTCCTCCAAGCCCAACAAGCTTAGCTCTTTACAGATCCTGCCATCAACCGAACCAGACCCCTCCTCCCACCAGCAATCTCCGACCACCCCAGGATCAAATCCCCTGCAATCTTCGAATGTCCCCAAGATCTCCAAATCCCCCTGTGATCACCGACACACCACGCAACTTCCGATACCTCCTCCCCCCGTGACTTCCAACACTCCCCCACGACCTCCACATGTTTTTATTTGTTCTCAGGACAAGTTTACATTTGTTGCCCATCCCTAGATCTTGAGAAGGTTTGGTAGGCTTTCTTTCTTGAACTGCTACAGTCCTAGTGCTGATGGTGCCCCAGAATGGTGTGAGGTAGAGAACTCCAGGACTGTGCCCCAGCAGTGATGCTTGAACATTGATGATTGTTCAAGATAGGATGGTGTATAACGTAGAGGGAAACTTAAGAGTTGATGGTGTTGCAACAACAGTAACTTGCATTTATATAGCACCTTTATAGTAAAACATTTCAAGGAGCTTTACGGGAGCATTAGCAAACAAAACTTTGACACCGAGCCAATTAACGAGATATTAGGACTGGTAACCAAAACCTTGGTCAAAGAGTTAGGTTTTAAGGAGCATCTTAAATGAGGCAGGGTAGCAGGGTCAATTGAGACATCAGGGGGTGGTTATCCCTGCCCTTTTATGAGTTGCCCCAGACCCAGCTAAGGGTCCTGTTGTCAGGGTTAAAAGCCATGGCCAATGGCAGAACCAGAGAATTTCTGGTGGTAATGGCGGAAGAGCTAGAACCTCAAGGGATAATGGCTGCTTACAGGTGGAAGATCCTTTGGGTAAAGGACTTGTGTTTCCTTTAAAGCACACATGAGGAAGGCAACAGGAAACCAACTCATGTACTTTTTCCCTTGTCATATTGCTGATTTCTCCTGGAAGTTAAAAAATAGGAAGTTCTTACGAGCAACAGAAGAGGAAAGCACAGGGAGAAATAAGCGTGGAGAAATAAGCAGAGTACCTGCCTTGGGCAGATCACCACTACCTACCGACCTTAAATGAGGAGAGGTGGAGAGGTGAAAAGGTTTAGGGAGGCAATTCCAGAACTTAAGCACTGGACAGCTGAAGGCAATACTACCAATGGTGGAGCGATGCAAATCAGGGATGCGCAAGAGACTTGGAGCAGTGTAGAGATCTCAGAGGGTTCTAGGGTTGGAGGAGGTTACAGAAAAATGTTGCTTACTGTTGAAGCTCAAAGTGCTTTCAAAAGGGAATTAGATAGTTGCTTTGAAAACAGTAATAAAGGTGTTTCGTCTTTATGTTGTTTCTGGTTCCCAGATGTTGGAAAGAATCCCACTTTAATCTTGGAAATATGGTCAATATGGTTTATTATAGCATCATGCTTTGTACTGTGGAACCTGATTCTTATATTACATATAAGATGACTCCCCAGTGCAACCGTGAATGAGGCCCCCCACTCAAACACTTAAACATGACTAGTTCCTAGCAAATTAGTTCCTAACACTTTACAGATAGTATAACAATATATACATATATAACAAAAGGTTATGGGGAGCAAGTAAGAGCAGGATTAAGCTAGGTTGGTCATGTGAAGAACAACAGCAGTATGAAACTTGATGAAATGAGTGGTGAGTTTCTGTTTGGTAACTGTAATGTTCCTTTTGTCCACTATCTTAGCAACCAAGTTAACCCATTTAGAATAAATGCCTGTAATAAAATAGCAAAGAATCTCAAACAAATGGGTTCAAATTCCATCACCTACAAACAGCAATATTAATTTTGAGGCTACTCTAGTTGAGATACCTTCAGCTTCACCTCCTCATTGGTTAGTTGCAGTCGGAAGTTAGCTGCCTGGGAGTCTTTATCTCTGCTGTTGTCATCTTCTATTGATAGAAAATGCTGGAGATCTAGTTTTTCTGTGTACTGAAAAGAATGGTAAACAGTTATTTAGTTTAGTTTAGAGATACAGCACTGAAACAGGCCCTTCAGCCCAGCGAGTCTGTGCCGACCATCAACCACCCATCTATACTAATCTTACACCAATCCCATATTCCTACCACATCCCCACCTGTCCCTACATTTCCCCACCACCTACCTATACTAGGGGCAATTTATAATGGCCAATCCACCTACCAACCTGCAAGTTATAAGGAGAGAGCACCATGTACAGAATGATGACAGTATTGGGATACAGCTGTTTCCAGTATGGAATCAGAGTCTGATAAATGCTTGTTGCATCTGTAATTATTTCTTTTAAACTTTGCATTTAATATTCATTGTGTGCAGAAAACTATTACCTACAGTGTAATGGAAGGTGTGGATTCGGAGAGTTGGTAGACTCTTTGAATATAGAATGAAAGAACTTATATTTATATAGCCTCTTCCACAATCTCAGGATATTCCAAAGTGCTCCCCAGCCAATGAAGTATTTTTGAAGTGTAGTCACTTGTAATGTAGGAAATGTGGCATCTAACTTCCACACGACAAGGTCCCATAGACAACAATGTGATTATGGCCAGATAATCTGTTTTATAGCAATGTTGGTTGAGGGATAACTATTGGTTGGGATACTAGGGAGAACTCCCCAGCTCTTTTTTGAATAGTGGAATCTTTTACATCCACCTGAGAGGGCAGATGAGGCCTCAGATTAAAGTCTCATCCAAAAGACAACACCTCCAACAATGCAGCACTCCCTCAACACTGCACTGGCATGCCAGCTTGCATTATCTGCTCAAGGGGAAACTACATTACTGTGTTAATGAAGTGAATTTCCTCTGAGCTTTTCCCACTCCTCTGCTGTATCTTCAATGGAAATGAGGCGGAAACTTTTGTTTATGTTCATGAGTGGGGTTTGCACCACACTTCAAGCAAAGTTACAGCACTGGAGTGGGAGCAACTCTGATTCCTAGCCTGCCATGTGCGTTTTGTTGCTGCCAGCACCATGGCTTCCAGGAGAATAAACGGATCCTGAGTAGGTGCCGTTCTCTTGTGGCATCAGCCCCACCACCAGTACCATGTTCACATGGCAATGCAAGTACCAGGATCAGGGCTGCCAACAGCATCTAATTCTCTGGAGAAGTAGAAAACAGCAGCTGGCCCTGTCTCACTCCAATATACCTCAGCAGTTCATGAGATCATTTGTCAGCATGATGTTTAGTTGCTTTTTTAAAAAAAAAGTCTCCTTGAAAGTCTGCCTAGTACTCAGTAGGGATTGAGGAAACAAACAATAACAAAACACAGCAGCAACTAATCTTTATGAGACTGACCAAGTTCTGTGCAGTAGAAATTTATCTTGGATGGTAGCACAAAAGAAGTGATATTTAATCAGCCCTCCACCACACGCTATACATCACGCCTGATATTTAATTCCATTGAGTGCAAGGGAACTGAATATCGGCCAATGGGATACTTGCCATTTTGTGCTACTGCCCAAAATAAATTTCTACTGCATTGAGGAACATTCACCCTGAGCCGGCAAGCAACCTCCACAGACATGGTGAAATGCATAATTATGAACTGCTTTAATCTTGGTCCTATTTTAATTCACAGTTCTTGAGCCTCCTCCAGTGTTTTCAGTGCTAAATCCAGCTCCCTTGCCCCTGTAGCAGAATTACAGATCTGGTTTATTGAGAACCTGTGAGTCTACTGCTTGGATAAGGGAACAAGATTGAGCAAAGGTAAACTTTAGGAGCTGGTTCGCACGCATTGTTGTCCTGGAGTCTGAACAAAAACAAGGCCACATCTAAGCAAGCTGTTGGTTCCAAACAGGAGCTTTGTAAGTGAAGATAAAGACAACAAATGCTTAGCTAGTTCAGCCCCTGCATGAAATTAATTGGTAAGTATCTGATTGCAAATAAATTTATCCAGAGAATTGCTTCCTCCTTTAATTCAACTCATCGTGTAAATGATAATATTCAAACTAAATCAGTGGTCAGAAATGAAGCACTTCAAATTAAGAAAATTGCAGGGCTATGAGGAAAGAGCAAGGGGTGAGTCTAATTGGATAGGTTCTTCAAAGACTTAACAGAGGCACGATAAGACAAATGGCCTCTTTCTGTGCTGTATAATTCTATGATTTAATTACACTTTTTATAACCATTTTATTTTAGAAAGCTGTTATGATGAGTCTCATTTTAATCAGAATTTCTGACCATCCATTTTTGTGTATTATAATTTTCAACAAAACATCTTTTTTCCCCCTGAGTTTCACCAGCAGAAACTATTCCTCAGTTAAGCTGCATTAACACTAACAGAGCCTGATTACATCTCAAATGATTAATTCCTCATAATTTAATAGATTCCATTCTTGTTATTGACTCATTAGAGTTATCTTCAAACATACACAGGATAAATAGATAACAAATTTGAAGTCCCTGGATTACTATTAGAACTGGTTGATTTTGCTCAGCTCCCTCACACTTTCTAACTCAATAACTCCTCTGAGCCATTTTGTTTAGTTATGTCATCAGAAGTAAAGATTAAAGTTAAACAAAACTATTGCTGTTTGATTACTATGAGGGTTGCCAATTTCCTCAAGAGTTGGGGTAAACTGGATATTTGGACCTAACAACAACAACTTGCATTTTCTTCCAATCTTCACCCAAAGTTACTGTGGGAAATCAGGAGAAGCCATGGGGAAAGCCAACCCCGATTATCATAAATATCAGAGGATAGCAAATTCAGCAACAAGTTTTAGGATTTTGGATGGATAGTAATCTCTAACTGCCCAGCTACCACTCCCTCAACTCTTTAACAGATAGGGCTTTTAACCTGGTCCAAGTTACTTCATTCTGTTCTGGGAAGGTACTGGCCTCGAACATGGATATTTTAGTTCTCTAGCACTGAAAACCACAAGAAAACATGTACTGAAGTTATTAAATTATTGCTAGGGATCTATTTAGTTTCCTGCTTCCAATTTCCCATTTGTCTTTGGGTTTGATCCCACATGAGCCCCCAAATTTCTGTTACAGTCAAGTGAGGAGGGGTTGAAGGGCTTCCCTCTTTTCCCTCTCCATGTTAGACCACAACGAGTTTAATTGTTTCTTAAAGTGAATGTACTGGCCAATTCAGTAGGTGTTTGATTAGTTACTTGTTATGATCATAACAAGAACAAATCGGACAGGTTTTTTGAGTTAACAAAGAAACAGGTTAACTTAATTGTAGCTAAACCGAACTAATAAAATGATAAACAACGCACCAACTTTCACTCTCTCACACACACACAAATAGGTTACAGAGTGGGGAAAGGTAGATTGGTTGAGTTAGAGTCCATAAAAAAGGTATACAGTCTGTGAATTTTAGGGATTTGGCTGGCTTCTAGTTGAATTCAGTGGTCCCGAGGCTTTCAGTTTGAAGAGGTAGATGACTGGATCGGTGAGTCTCTTGGCGATAGTGATGTGGATAATTTTCTCCAATGGGGGGGGAAGAAAGAGACAGAGATGGACACAGACCCTCTTAGGGTTTGCTCATGTCAGAGTCCAGTTGTTTCTCCTCTGCGGCAGAGAAAACACCAGCTTAAAACCACAGATTGGTAGGGCTTGTCACATGACAGTCACTCAGTGATTCAAAACATAGCAGTTTTTCTCTCTTGCTAAAAAAACAACAAGCAGTTCCTTTAAACTTCCTGGGTCTTGGTTCTCACTGGGGAATTAGCAGACATTTCATCTCCCTCCTCATAATCATTGCGGTGTAGGATACAGTGTTGTGAATTAGGTAACCAACTTAAGCTGCTATCAAAGTCATCTTTTTTTAAATGTCTTTTTAAAAATGTCTTTTCTAAAAAAATACAAATTCAGATCTCCAGTCAGTGGATTAAAAAAAATTATTCAACAAAGCACATTGACGTTTCAAGATAGACTCAAACCCACAACCTACTGACTCTGCGGCAAGAGTGCTACCACTACAACAACCACATCTTGTATTCATTGTTATGGCCATGTGGTGAGGGGCTCGTGTGGTTCCCACTGTTCAACTCCCACCTGACCGCAACGTGTTTTTGTTATTAGGTTTTTACGCCCCCCCCCCCCCCCCCTTTGTGTTTTATTTGTCAAATAAACAGATAGTGACAGGTTTTAAACAAAAGATTAGTTATTTATGTATTGAGTAATATGCCTTATCCCAAAATTGTCACAACTGCACGCACTCGCGCATTCACTCGCACGTGCCAAATACACACACACACACACACACAAGACGAGACAGATAAAAAGGAAAATAGGTAAGTGGTTTGAACTGAGGTAGGGTTTTGAGGTTCACAGTAAACCTGCTGAATTCTCTTGGAGGTCACGTTCTCTTTAGTTGCAGGCCTAAGGTGTTTGTAGATTTCTCTGTTGGTTGAAAGTTCAGTCTAAGGACAGGGGATCACTTCCAGTTCACTGCAGCACAAGTTGAAAGGTAGCATTCACAGCAGGGTGCTTGTTGGATTTTCTCCCAGCTCTCAGCTGGACATGCTTTGGTGCTGCCTTTTCCTGGGTCTCCCCCTCTCTCTCTTCAGAGAGCTACCTTTAAAGCTAAAAGTTTCTCACATCTCGCCTCTGTTGGGAGACAGAGATTTTCATCCCTGTTGTGACCAACAATGGCCTCGGATGTGGCTATTCCACACCTTTTTTGTTTCAGAAGACACATTCAATTCAAAAATGTCTCTTGATGGGTTCAGGATGGGCATAATGGACTCCTCTTAGCTTTGAATGTATTCTTTTGTCTTGCCAGACATTTTGAATACACAAAGGCAAGGTCTTTGGACCTTTGGCGACCACTTTTTGAAAAGTCGATTTTTAGAACTCTTCAGGTTGAGTTTTCGTAGTTTCAATCACTGCACTTTCCGTGAGCACCACATCATATAGTATCTTTAAAGTAATAAAACTTCTCAAGGTGCTTCACAGGAGAGTTTATATAGAAAAATTTGGCAACAGGTTGGTCAAAGAGGTAGGTTTTAAGGAGCATCTTAAAGGAGGAAAGAGAGGTTGAGAGGCGAAGATATTTGGGGAGTGAATTGCAGAGCTTGTGGCTTTGGCAGCTGAAGCCAGGGCCACCAAAGGTGGAGCGATTAAAATCGGGAATGCTCAAGATGTCAGAATTAGCTGAGCATGGATTATCTTGGAGGGTTTTCGGGCTGGAGGAGATAACAGAGATAGGGAGGAGCGAGGCCATGTATGGATTTGAAAATGAGGATGATAATTTTAACATCGAGATGTTGCTTGACCAGGAGCCAATGTAGTTCAGTGTGCACATGTGTGTTGGGTGAACAGGACTTGATACGAGTAAGGACATGACCTCAAGTTTACGAAGGGTAGAATATGGGAGGCTGTCAAAAAGTGCATTGGAATAGTCAAGTTGAGAGGTAATAAAGGCAGGAATGAAGGCTTCAGCAGAAGATGAACTGAGGCGGGGCAGAGTCGGTCCATGTTATGGAGGTGAAAGTAGGCAGATTTAGTGATGGCGCAGATGTGTGGTCAGGAGGTCATCTCGCAGACAAATATGACAAGGTTGCAAACATTCTGGTTTAGCTTTAGACAGTTGCCAAGGAGAGAGCTGGAGTTGGTGGCTAGGGAATGAAGTTTGTAGCAGGGACTGAAGACAATGGCTTTGGTCTCCACAATATTTAATTGCAGGAAATTTCTGTTCATGCAGTACTATGAACATACGAATTAGGAGCAGGAGTAGGCCACTCGGCCCCTCGAGCCTGCCCTCCCCTTCTATAAGATCGTGGCTGATTGGATTGTAACCTCGACTCCCCATTCAAACCTACCCCTGATAACCATTCACCTCCTTGCTTATCAAGAATCTATCTACCTCTGCCTTAAAAATATTTAAAAACTCTGCATCCACTGCCTTTTGAGGAAGAAAGTTCCAAAGACTCACAACTGAGAGAAAAAATTTCCCCTCATCTTGGTCTTAAATGGGCAGCCCCTTGTTTAAAATAGTGACCCATAGTTCTAGATGTCGAACAAGCAGTCTGATAATTTAGCAACAGTGGAGGAGTCAAGAGAGGTGGTGGTGAAGTAGAGCTCGGTGTCGTCAGTGTACATGTGAAAACTAACACTGTTAGTTAGATGATGTTGCCGAGGAGCAGGATGTAGCTGAGAAATAAAAGGGACGAAGGATAGATTCTTGGAGGACACCAGAGGTAACGATGTGGGAGCAGGAAGAGAAGCCATTGCAAATGGCGGCACAGTGGCGCAGTGATTAGCACCGCAACCTCACAGCTCCAGCGACCTGGGTTCAATTCTGGGTACTGCCTGTGCGGAGTTTGCAAGTTCTCCCTGTGATTGCATGGGTTTTCACCGGGTGCTCCAGTTTCCTCCCACAGCCAAAGACTTGCAGGTTGATAGGTCAATTGGCCATTATAAATTGCCCCTAGTGTAGGTAGGTGGTAGGGGAGTTGAGGAAAGGTGGGGATGGGGTAGGAATTTGGGATTAGTATAAATGGATGGTTGATGGTCGGCACAGACTCAGTGGGCCGAAGGGCCTGTTTCAGTGCTGTATCAATAAATAAAATAAATAAATGATGCTCCAGCTACAATTAGATAGATAAGAATGGAACCAGGGGAATGCAGTCTCACCCAGTTGGACGACAGCGGAGAGGTGTTGGAGGAGGATGGTATGGCCAACCATGTTGAAGTTTGCAGACAGGTTGAGAAGGACAGGAGGAATAGCTTGCCTTTCTAACAGTCACATGGGATGTTGTTTGCAAGTTTGACAAGAGTTGTTTCAGTACTATGGCAGGGGTGGAAACCTGATTGGACGCATCAAATATGGAGTTCCAGGAAAGATGGGCACAGATTGGGAAGCAACAACATGTTCAAGGACTTGAGAGGAAGGGGACATTGGAGATGGAATGGTAGTTTGCATGTCAGTGGAGCCAAGGGTTGTTTTTGATGAGGAGAGGGCAGAGTTAAAGGAGAGAGGGAGAGTATCCGAAGAGAAAGAACTGTTAACAATGTCAGCTAACATGGGGACCAGGAAGGGAAATTGGGTGGTGAGCAGTCTAGTGGGAATAAGATCAAGGGAGCAGGAGGTGGGTCTCATGAACAACATGAGTTTGGAGAGGGCATGAGGGGAGATAGGAGAGAAACTCGAGAAAGATGCAAGTTCAGGGCTGGGGCAGGAGGGATATTTAGAGGAAATTTGGCCCAGTGGGCTAGTGGAAGGGAGGGAAGTGGCTGAGGCAGCTGATCAGATGGTCTCAATCTTCATGACAAAGAAATCCATTGAGCTCCTCGCACTTATTGTTGGAGGAGAGGGTGGAGGAGACAGGGGACAGTAATTTAAGAAGACTGATTACATTAGAGAAAAGAAGCTGGGGGTTATCTTTGCATTCCAGGATGATCCTGGAATAGTAAACAGTTTTAGAAGACAAGAGCAGGACCTGCTAGTGCTTTACGTGATCCAGCCCGATCTGGCAGTGAACGGTTAAACCAGTTGTCCACTATATCCATTCATGTCTGTGTCCCTTGGACTTAAAGAAGCAAAGATGAGGGCCGTACCTGGGGGAATGGCCAGGGTGAGAGAGAGCAATGGTTTTAATGAGGACTAAGGCATCAAAGATGGAAATGAATGTGTGGTTGGATAGATCGATAGTTGCAGAAATATTGAGGCAAATGAAGGGCCAAAGTCTGGATAGTTGGGATTTTTAACATGAAGCTGTAAATGAATTGGAAGATAGTTTTTTTTTACAGGAGAGAATACAGAAGAGGTAGAGTTGGGACATGGAAAGGGTATGTGGGTGGAGAGTGATACAGGAATGATCAAAGATGACCTTATCTATAATTGGTACTATGGGAGTAGCGAGGCCACATGAGATAGCAAAGTCATGGTGGTGGCTGTGAATACGGGCTGGAGATTTTACATGGAGAGAAATATTAAAGGAGGAAAAGAGGGCAATGAACTCAGAGGAGAGAAAGCATGATGAGTTGAGACGGAGGTTGAAATCACTGAGGATGAGACATCATTTGGTGCAAAGATTGAGGGAGGAAAGCAATGAAGGTACCTTAGTGAGAACATTTTTATCGTACTTGGGTGAGCAGCAGAGTACAAGGATTTTATTTGAGAGGTGAGGGTGTTGGAACAAAGTGAGATGCTCAAAGAGGAAGGCAGTGCCAGAGGACTAGGTGTTCAGGCCGAGGTGTGACTTGGTGACGAAAGCCATGCTGTCACCACGACTCTCTGGGCAAGTGGTGGATTATATAGCTAGGAGGGGAGGCTTCACTTCTGGAGAAGGTGTCATCACCCCTCAACCAGGTTTCTGCCAAGGCCATGATGTCGATGCAATCATCCACAATAAGTTCATGGATGACAAGGGCCTTGTTCACAAGTAAATGGACATTCTGGAGGGAGATGTGGAGAGCACCGAACCACAGCTGACATCTAGGGAAAGAATGGGCTCGACAGGACAAATGACCTGCTCTCATTTCATGCTTTGTATGTTCTTATTAATTAGGTGTAACACAAAATAAAGTTCACTGTTAACTTGTCAACATTGGAAAAATATAAAATGCGGGAAGTGATGAATAGAAAAATTAGCACTTAATGAATGCCAAGAAAATATTGTTATAGGTTCATTATTCACAATGAACTCCTGAACCTGTGGAACAATTCAAAGTACTTAGTGCAAGACAATTACTTCTCATTTTTATGTTTCTATGAAACAATTTACACACATTTGGAAAAATAGTTCTTCTTTGATTCAAGGGCATTAGTAATCTGGTAAATTGCTGTCCAATTTCAAGGTCAAACCAAGTCTGTCCGAGTTGTAAAGTTGAGGGGAAACATCCTCTCAGCCTCTACCCTGTCAGAATCTTATATGTTTTAGTAAGATCACCTCTCAGTCTTCTAAACTCCAAAGAGTATAGGCCCAACCTGTTCAACCTTTCCTCATAAGACAAAACCCTCATCCCAAGAATCAGCCTAGTGAATCTTTTCTGAACTGTTTCCAATGCAAGTGTATCCATCCTTAAATAAGGTGACCAAAACTGTACGCAGTACTTGAGGCGTAGTCTCACCATTGCCCTATACAGTTATAGCAAGACTTTCCTACTTTTATACTCCATCCCCCTTGCAATAAAGGCCAACATTCCATTTGCCTTCCTAAATACTTGCTGTACCTGCATGTTGACTTTTTGTGATTCATGTACAAGGACACCTAAGTCCCTCTGTACCACAGCGTTCTGCAGTCTCGCTGCATTTAAATAACATACTGTTTTTCTACTCTTCCTGCCAAGTGGACAACCTCACATTTTCCCACATTATACTCCATCTGTCAAATTTTTGCCCACTCACTCAACCTATCTGTATCCCTTTGCAGACTCTTTGTATCCTCCTTACAACTTGCTTTCCTACCTGTCTTTGTATCGTATTATGACTAGAGTGCACTGTCTTTTCTAGTTCCACTTCTCCACAGGTCACAACATATATTTAAATATTTACCCAGTTACCGTTATGGTCAATCATATATTCTACTCTT
This sequence comes from Heterodontus francisci, assembly GCF_036365525.1. Lineage (NCBI taxonomy): Eukaryota > Metazoa > Chordata > Chondrichthyes > Heterodontiformes > Heterodontidae > Heterodontus > Heterodontus francisci. Next base: position 157,372,509 of record NC_090374.1, on the reverse strand, counting down.
TATCCCAGAATAAAATACACCAACCAGGTTTCTTTAACAAACAACAAAATTATAAGCTTATTATCAAACAAGACTTATCCAGTAACGAAGCAAAGCATTAACACACAGATTGAAATATGGAAGTTCCCTTTCAAAATTCCCCACACACACACTGAAAAAAATACAGAAATCAATGATGCCCTGGACCGTGAAGAAATCCAGTGATGGAGGTTAAATCCAGTGCCCTTTGTGCCAGTGCAGACCCATCTGTGAGAAAGTGGGTGTAGTCCCCTGCCCTCCTGCAAATGGCAAAAATGGCCTCCGTGACCTCCCTGATGGCCTGATGAGCTGCCGACAGTGAGATGCCACCTAGGTCCACAGCTGATCCCTGGAATGATCCAGAGGTAGAGGCGAAACAACCAATGCCACATGTTCAGCAAGCCAACCATTGAATAGGCCATCAGGTTTCTGGACTTGCAATACCAATGCTTGGATCAGTCGGAAGGCACCCTCCAATACGCTCCTGCAAGGTTCTCAGTCATTGTGGTGGTGTGCTCTATAACACGGCCCTCCAGAGAGGTGTGGACCTTGAGGACAGTGAGGCCCAGGAAGGAGACAGCTCATCAGGGGAGGAAAGGAGGTAAGAGAGGAGTGGAGGGTTTAACACTGAACAGAGAGATGCCCTTGCTACATGACAAGGTGGCCTCTTCCAGCCACTCTCTGGGAAGAGGACCTCTCCCTCACAGCCTACAGCATTAGATCCAGGTTGGCATTGATGAAGCGAGTGTCTGCCAAACCCCTTGTGCCAGGCCTCCAGCTCCCCTGTGACATTTCGCTTCCCTCTAGTGCAGCGGAAGGTTTTGGCACAAATTGCAGATCTCTCCCTCAGGACAACCAGCAGCCTCAGTGATGACTGCACTGGGGTCTACATGAGCCCCATACTTAATCTGACCCATCTCCATTTACAATCCCATTGGCTCAGAGTGGAAAGGAAACCTGTGTCCATACTAATTAAGGGCTCACCAATTTGAAAATTGCAATATAAATCAGTTTCCCACAGGAAGCGAGTTTCTGAACCAAAACCAGACCCTGTTCCTGTTTCCCGCCTCCATAACAAATATCCAACCCTCAGTGTCAATCTTTGACGGATAACGTTCCTATGAAGCACCTTGAAATGTTTTACTCTGTTAAAGGCGCTATATATTTACAAAATGTTGTGTCTGATTAAAGGAGCACGTGATGAGGACACAAGGACAGAGCAGGTTATCAATGCAAGGGGTAGGGTTAGACTACACAGGATTTAAAAAGAATGATAAAGATGTTAAAACCAAATTACTGGGGCATGAGTAGCCAGTGGAGCTTGACCAAGACAAAGGGTCTTTATGCGCATGAGAGCAAGGGATTTAATGTTCTGAAGAGGATTTAGTTTGAGAAAGCAAAGAGGCCAACAAGAACAGTGCCAGAGAAATTGAGCTTCAAGGCGATGGAGGCTTGGATGAGTTCAATTGTCCTTTGAGCACTGTGATACAATATTGGACTCCAATTAAAGCTTCAATTATCCAAGGTTTCCTCTTCTGGTACACACTGTAATTTGAACTCCAACAATAGTCTTATTACTCCTAGGTAGCCATTATTCTGGATTTTGATCGTGCAATGTTAAATGTGCAGTATATTATGGAAAGAATGAATGTAAACATATACAGCAAGGCTACCTAGAAAGTATGATAAATGGCTTGACTAGTCACCTTGGTTACAAAAACTGGTCAGCTTCAACGAGCCTCTCTTCAGTTACAGTCCTACCCTTCCTTTCTTTGATTGATGGAGGCTGAAAGCTTTTTCACGTGCTCCAGGTTATCCTATTTTCTGATTCCTTTTTCTTATATCTGTAATGCAAGTCAGTTTACTTCCGAACCCCCTCTTCCATGTAAGTGGATTCTCTTCTATTTCAACGAGGTTAAAACCAAGAATTCTTTTTTAATAAGTGCAATGAAATCTGTTTAACATCCTTCAGCTTGTTTTTATTATTCTGTTGATCTTTTATTGTTCTTGTTTAAGTAGCGACATACAGGAATTACTGAAGTTGCTAGGGATATCGATCAACTTTTTACCTGAAGCTAAGCCTTCCTGGATTGGTAACTCCTTCCCCAACTCAATCAACTCTCCTACATGAGGCCGAAGTTTCACAGGGGAGATTGCAATCTCCTGCCCTCTGGGCCAACATCAGGAGCTTCCTCAAGAATGCAGACAGCCAGTAACTTCCAAAATGTTCCGTCAATTCATAGTTTTACTGTCAGGCCCATCATTTCTGCTTTGTATTTAGCTGTGTTTGCAATCTCAGTGTAATCATAAATTTTTATGATCTTTTCCTTTTCTTCAAAGAGACAATTCACTTCCTGCACTATGTACATCATCCAATCTCTATCTTTCCATTTCTATTTTGTTATTTAACAGTAAAACAAAGTTTGTCCTAACCTAAGTGAAGCTCGAGGATTCACACTTCTTTTTAAATCATTCATGGGATGTGGGCATCACTGGCTATGCCAGCATTTATTGCCCATCCCTAATCACCCTTGAGAAGGTGGTGGTGAGCTGCCTTCTTGAACTGCTGCAGACCATGTGAGGTAGGTATACCCACAGTGCTGTTAGGAAGGGAGTTCCAGGATTTTGACCAGCGACAGTGAAGGAACGGCGATATAGTTCCAAGTCAGGATGGTGTGTGACTTGGAGGGGAACTTGCAGGTGGTGGTGTTCCCATGCATCTGCTGCTCTTGTCCTTCCAGGTGGTAGAGGTCGTGGGTTTGGAAGGTGCTGTCTAAGAAGCCTTGGTGCGTTGCTGCAGTGCATCTTGTAGATTGTACACACTGTTGCCACTGTGCGTCAATGGTGGAGGGAGTGAATGTTTGTGGATGGTGTGCCAATCAAGCGGGCTGCTTTGTCCTGGATGGTGTTAAGCTTCTTGAGTGTTGTCAGAGCTGCACCCATCCAGGCAAGTGGAGAGTATTCCATCACACTCCTGACTTGTGCCTTGTAGATGGTGGACAGGCTTTGGGGAGTCAGGAGGCGAGTTACCCGCCACACGATTCCTAGCCTCTGACCTGCTCTTGTAGCCACGGTATTTATATGGCTACTCCAGTTCAGTTTCTGGTCAATGGTAGCCCCAAGGATGTTGATAGTGGGGGATTCAGTGATGGTAATGCCATTGAATGTCAAGGGCAGATGGTTAGATTCTCTCTTGTTGGAGTTGGCCATTGCCTGGCACTTGTGTGGCACAAATGTTACTTGCCACTTATCAGCCCAAGCCTGGATATTGTCCAAGTCTTGCTGCATTTCTATACAGACTGCTTCAGTATTTGAGGAGACGAGAATGGTGCTGAACATTGTGCAATGTTCATCAGCAAACATCCCCACTTCTGACCTTATGATTGAAGGGAGGTCATTGATGAAGCAGCTGAAGATGGTTGGGTCCAGGACACTACCCTGAGGAACTCCTGCAGTGATGTCCTGAAGCTCAGATGATTGACCTCCAACAACCACAGCCATCTTCCTTTGCGTTAGGTATGACTCTAACCAGCAGAGAGTTTTCCCCGATTCCCATTGACTCCAGTTTTGCGAGGGCTCCTTGATGCCATACTCAGTCAAATGCTGCCTTGGTGTCAAGGGCAGTCACTCTCACCTCACCTCTTGAGTTCAGCTCTTTTGTTCATGTTTGAACCAAGGCTGTAATGAGGTCAGGTACTGAGTGGCCCTGTCGGAACCCAAACTGGGTATCACTGAGAAGGTAATTGTTAAGCAAGTGCTGCTTGATGGCACTGTTGATGACACCTTCCATCACTTCGCTGATGATTGAGAGTAGATTGATGGGGTGGTAATTGTCCGGGTTGGACTTGTCCTGCTTTTTGTGTACAGGACATACCTGGGCAATTTTCCACATTGCCGGGTAGATGCCAGTGTTGTAGCTGTACTGGAACAGCTTGGCTAGGGGCGCAGCAAGTCCTGGAGCGCAGGTCTTCAGTACTATTGCCGGAATATTGTCAATGCCCATAACCTTTGCAGTATCCAATGCCTTCAGTCGTTTCTTGATATCACGCGGAGTGAATCGAATTGGCTGAAGTCTGGCATCTGTAATGCTGGGGTCTTCAGGAGGAGGCCGAGATGGATTATCAACTCGGCACTTCTAGCTGAAGATTGTTGCAAATGTTTCTGCCTTATCTTTCGCACTGATGTGCTGGGCTCCCCCATCATTGAGGATGGGGATATTTGTGGAGCCACCTCCTCCAGTTAGTTGTTTAATCGTCCACCACTATTCACGGCTGGATGTGGTAGGACTGCAGAGCTTAGATCTGATCCGTTAGTTATGGGATCGCTTAGCTCTGTCTATTGCATGCTGCTTATGCAGTTTGGCATGCAAATAGTCCTGGGTTGTAGATTCACCAGGTTGACACCTCATTTTGAGGTATGCCTGGTGCTGCTCCTGGCATGCCCTCCTGCACTCTTCATTGAACCAGGGTTGGTCTCCTAGCTTGATGGTAATGGTAGAGTGGGGGATATGCCGGGCCATGAGGTTACAGATTGTTGTTGAGTACAGTTCTGCTGCTGCTGATGGCCCACAGCACCTCATGGATGCCCAATTTTGCATTGCTAGATAAGTTCGAAATCTATCCCATTTCGCACAGTGATAATGCCACACGACACGATGGACGGTATCCTCAATGTGAAGGCCAGACTTCATCTCCACAAGGACTGTGCGGTGGTCACTCCTACCAATACAGTCAAGGACAGAAGCATCTGCGGCAGGCAGATTGGTGAGAACAAGGTCAAGTATGATTTTCCCTCGTGTTGGTTCCCTCACCACCTGCCGCGAACCCAGTCTAGCAGCTATGTCCTTTAGTACTTGGCCAGCTCGGTCAGAAGTGATGCTACCGAGCCACTCTTGGTGGTGGACATTGAAGTCCCCCACCCAAAGTACATTTTGTGCCCTTGCCACCCTCAGTGCTTCCTCCAAGTGGTGTTCAACATGGAGGAGTACTGACTCATCAGCTGAGGGAGGGCGGTTGGTGGTAATCAGTAGGAGGTTACCTTGCCCATGTTTGTCCTGATGCCGCGAGACTTCATGGGGTCCGGAGTCGATGTTGCGGACTCCCAGGGCAACTCCTTCCCCACTGTATACCACTGTGCCACCACCTCTGCTGGGTCTGTCCTGCCGGTGGGACAGGACATACCCAGGGATCGTGATGGCAGTGTCTGGGACATTGTCTGTAAGGTATGATTCTGTGAGTACGATTATGTCAGGCTGTTGCTTGACTAGTCTGTGGGACAGCTCTCCCAACTTTGGCACAAGCCCCCAGATGTTAGTAAGGAGGACTTTGCAGGGTCAACAGGACTGGGTTTGCCGTTGTCATTTCCGGTGCCTAGGTCGATGCTGGGTAGTCCGTCCAGTTTCATTCCTTTTTATTGACTTTGTAGCGGTTAGGTACAACTGAGTGGCTTGCTGGGCCATTTCAGAGGGCATGTAAGAGTTATTTTCAACGTTTTAAAGCGATTTGTTCTCCAGATGTTGGCATGGCCACATTTTTTGCCTATCTCTACTTGCCTTGAGAAGGTGGGCTATCTCCTTGAACCATTGCAGTCAATGTGGTTATGGCAGTTTAAAGCCAGTTAATTACATTTGAAGTGTAGACATGGTTGTTTTATAAGTAAATATGGAGGCCAGTTTATGCACAGTAAGATCCTGTGAACTGCAATGGGATAATGACAAGATAGGGGAGTTTTTGTGATGTTGATTGATTAAATATTGGAAAAGACACCAGGAGAAAACTCACCTGCTCTTCCTTGAAATAGTGTTGTGGGATATTTTACATCCACCTGAGAGGGTGGACAGGGCTATGGTTTAACAGCTCATCCACAAGATGACACCTCCAACAGTTCAGCATTCCCACAGTATTGCACTGGGGTATCATCCTAGATTTTGTGTTCAAGTGTCTGGAGCAGGACTTGCACCCACAGCTATCTGGTTCAGAGGTGAGAGTATTACTACTGACCACAGCTAACACATATTCATTATTGAAGCTCTGCTCTTGGTACAACTACCAAAATCAGTAGCAAACTGAAGTTAGTATAAGGCAAAAAAAAAGACCCTGATTAAAGTGCAAGGCAGCTTTAATAGCAGTCAGGATAGAAACCTTAGACAGCAAAGAGGGCCAACAACAGGCTAAGTGACTAAAGTCTGCAGACTCGTCCAATCACAGTTATTACAGCAGCTTCACCACTCATGTGTATAAGGTTTTAAACCACCTGTACCTGCAAAAGTATCTGTGACATGCACATAAGTTGTTTACAGGACATTTTTAGAACTTATTTTCTGTGCTTCTCCAATTCCCCCAGTGACTGGAGTCAGGGAAGCTCTACAGAAGCAGATTCTAGCAAAAGTTAATTCATTTCTGGTCCTGGCAGAGTGGAAAGTCTTTGTCACTCAGTTTCTACAGTCATTTTTCCGAGCTCTGGTAACTTCTGTTTATAGTACTGTCAACAGCAAAGGCAGGACTCCAGTGACACATCCTGGGCCTGGAGACCTGGACACAGGTGGGAATCCCACAAGTTGGGAAACAACAACATTCAATGTTTAGTACATGTTTGCTGCTGATCTGGTAGTTGCGCCAATAGCAGATCTGCACTAAAAAATAGGATATTAGACTCAGTAGCCTATAAATTCTTACTGGCAATAGCAGCCGAAAATTTTGCGCATTCATAAGACACAGCCCTGCTGTTTTAACAGAGACACGAATATGTTTAAAATAAAAATTTAAAATAAAATTTAAGGTAAACAAGTTAACATCGCCATTAAAACAGAAGACAGTGAAAAGTCAAATGAGCATATGAAGTTTTCATCTGCCATTCTCTGTCCCAATATGCACTTAATGGTACTCACTTTTTCCGCATTTCCAAACTAAAGGCTGTTCAAAACATTGCTATCTATTCCAATCTTGTATCCGAACCACTGATTTCAAAGCATTGATTATGCCTGTTTACATTGTTATTTTAAAAATAACACTCCTAATGACCATAGTAATCTGTGCCTATGTGTTAGGCTCAATATTTAACCTTATTCTAAGACAGTTAACAGTAATTGTCCATATTTGTAAACCAGAAGATCCCAGTAAATGTCAGCTGCTTCCTTACCGTTGATTCCTTTTCATCACAATAAAAGAAAACTGAAGAGCCTCTTAACTCGGACCAGTATCTCTGGTAGTTCTGGAATAGATACAAGAATACATGTCAAAGGGAGGGGAGAAAAAAGGCCTCATAAAATTGTGTTTACTCACTATATTTGGTAGAATTATTGAAACAAAGAATGGTTACAGTGCAGAAAGAGCCCATTCGGCCCGTTGAGACCATGTCAGCTCTCTGCAAGAGCAATTTAGGTAGTTCCACTCCCCCACCTTTTCCCCGTAGCCCTGCATTTTTTTTAACCTTCAGGTGTTTATCTAATTACCTTTTGGGAGCCTTGATCACTCTTTCAGGCAGTGCATTCCAGATCCTAAGCACTCACTGCAGTTTTTCCTCAAATCACCTTTAGTTCCTTTGCCAATCACTTTAAATCTGTTTCCTCTGGTTCTAGACCCTTCTGCCAATGGGAACAGTTTCTCTGTATCTGCTCAGTCTAGATCCCTCATGCTTTTGAATACCTCTATCAAATCTTCTCTAAACTTTTCTTCTCTAAGGAGAACAACTCAGCCTTGGAAAGATTCTCGTAAATTTTTTCTACACTCTCTTTGAAGCCTTCCTAAAGTGTGGTGCCTAGAATCAGACACAATATTCCAGTTGAGGCCAAACCAGTGTTGTATAAAGGTTTGTCATAGCTTCCTTGTTTTGTACTCTATGCCTCTATTTATAAAGCCCAGGATTCCATATACCTTTTAACCACTTTCTCAACCTACGCTGCCACTTTCAACAATTTCTGCACATATACTCCCAGGTATCTCTGTTTCTTAACCCACTTTGGACTTATACCCTTCCTTCTGTGTGGCCTCTTTTCATTCTTCCTATCAAAATGCATCATTTTGCACTTCTGTGTTAAATTTCATCCTCCACATGTCCACCCGTTCCACCAGCCTGTCTATGTCCTCTTAAAGTCTATCACTATCCTCCTCACAGTTCACTATACTTCCAAGACTTGTGTCATCTGCAGATTTTGAAATTGTGTTCTATACACTCAACTCCAGGCCATTAATATATAGCAAGAAAAGTAGTAGTCCGAGTACCAAACCCTGGGGAACTCCATTGTATACTTTCCCCCCGTCTGAGAAACAACCATTCATCAGAATTTTCTGTTTCTTCTCACTTAGCCAATTTTGTATTCATGCTGCCACTGTCCCTTTTATTCCATGGGCTTCAACTTTGCAGGCAAGCCTATTATGGTGCACTTTATCAAGCGCCTTTTGGACGTCCATATAATCACATCAACAACATTACCCTCATCAACCCTCTCTGTTTTCTCATCAAAAGGCTCAATCTAGTTAGTTAAACATAATTTACCCTTAACAAAACAGTGCTGGCTTTCCCTAATTAATCCACACTTGTCCAAATGACTGTTAATGTTGTCCCCGATTATTGTTTCTAAAAGATTTCCCACCTCCAAGGTTAAACGGACTGGCCTGTAGTTGCTGGCTTATCCTTCCATCCCTTTTTGAAAAAGGGTGTAACATTTACAATTCTCCAATTCTCGGGCACCACCCCTGTTTCTAAGGAGGATTGGAAGCTTATGGGTAGTACCTCTGCAATTTACACCCTTACTTCCCTCAATATCCTTGGATGTATTCCCTCCAGTCCTGGTGACCTATCAACTTTAACTAATACCTCCTCTTTATCAATTTTTAGCCCATTCCAGTATCTCAATCACCTCTTTCACTATTACTTTGGCAGCCTCTTCTTCCCTGGTAAATATAGATGTGAGGTACTGATTTAGTACCTCAGTTATGCCCTCAGCCTCCAGGAGTTAGTCTCCTTTTTGATCCATGATTGGCTTCTCTCCTCATCTCACTACCCTGTTACTCTTTTTACACCTATAAAAGGCTTTTAGATTCCCTCTTGTTAGCTACCAGTCTCTTCTCATTAAGTCTTTCTTTGTCCCTCTTATTCCTTTTTAACTTCCTCTCTGAAATTTCTATATTCAGCCTGATTCTCACTTGTATTATCAACACCCCCTTTCTCTGCTTCATCTTACTTTCTCTCTCTCTCTCTCTGTTTTGTCATCTAGGGAGCTCTGGCTTTGACTACCCTACCTTTTTGCCTCGTGGGAATATATCTCAACTTTACTCAAACTATCTCCTCTTTAAAGGCAACCATTATTCGATTACAGTTTTGCCTGCCAATCTTTGATTCCAATTTACCTGGGACAAATCCATTGTTAACCCATTGAAATTGGCCATCCTCTAATTAGTATTTTCACTAGATTGTTCCTTGTCCTTTTACATAGCCAATCTAAACCTTATAATATTATGATCACTGTTCCCTAAACATTTCCCTACTAACACAATTGAGCCACTTCATTTCCCAGAACCCGATCAATCAATCAATACCTTCTTCCCCGTTGAGCCGGAAACCTACTGATTAAGAAAATTCTCCTGCACACACATCAGAAACAATTGCCCCTCTCTTTCCCCTTTACACTATTTACTATCCCAATCTCTATTAGGATAATTGACGTCTCTCTTTACTGCTTGCACATCTCCAATTTCCCTGCAAATTTGCTCCTCTATCTTTCCCACAAGTTGGTGGCCTATAGAGTACACCCAGTGGTTTAATGGCACCTCTATTGTTTCTGAACTCTAACCAAACAGATTCTGTCCTTGACCCCTCCAGGATATCCTCCCTCTATCCAGCACTGTAATATTCTCTTCTCTCTCCAGCACTGTAATATTCTCCTTATGCTCCTTATTACATAGCATTTTATTGTTTTCTTCTAGAGCTGCTGTTTCATGCTGGGTCAAGAGATCCATTTGTATCAGTAAACCCCAGTATATTGCCCAAGTGAGCCCGCACACTGACTGCTGTCCATCATATTTGATGATGGGGATAGGCATTGGAACCAAATGTCATCCTGTTTTCACTTGATTCACACACTAATACAGTTTCTAGAAAACATAGCCAAATTACAATCAGGAACAGGAGCATGATATTTCTGTTTTACACTGAGGCTAAGTGCATGAGAGAAAAAAAGAATGTGCATTTATGTAGCATCTGACGTGACCTCAAGACACCCAAAGTGCTTTACAACTGATGAAGTGCTTCACAAACTAAATGGTGCCACTCAAAATAGGGACCTGCACCAAACAGATTTTAAATCTATTGTAGAAGGAAAGTCAGAAAGAAAATGAACTTACATTTATATAGCATCTTTCATGACCTCAGGCTATCCCAAAGCACTATACAGCTAATGAAGTGTAGTCACTGTTATAATGTAGGAATTTGCACACAGACAGTTCCCACAAAAAATAATGTGATAATGGACAGATAATCTCTTTTCAGTGTTAGTTGAGAGAAAATTTTGGTCAGGATGCATAAGAGAACTCCCCTGCTCTTCTTGAAAATAGTGCCATAGGATCTTTTATGTCTACCTGAGAGGTGCAGATGGGACTCCCTCAATACTGCACTGGAGTGTCAGCCTAGATGTTGGTCTTCAAGTCTCTGGAGTGGGGCATGAACCCAGATTCCAGACTGCTACTGTTGAACCATGACTGTCACTGGGGAGGTAGTGGCGTAGTGGTAATGTTACTGGACTAGTAATCTAGAGCCCAGGCTAATGCATTGGGGACATGGGTTTGAATCCCACCACAGCAGATGGTGAAATTTGACTTGCTTAATATATCTGGAATTTTTTTTTAAAATCTAGTCTAATGATAACCATGAAACCATTGTCGATTGCTGTAAAAACCCATCTGGTTCACGAATGTCCTTCAGAGAAGGAAATCTGCTGTCCTTACCTGGTCTGGCCTGTATGTGACACCAGCCCCACAGCAATGTGGTTGACTCTGAAAAATGACCTCTGAAATGGCCTAGCAAGCCACTCAGGTCCAGGGCAATTAGGGATGGACAATAAATGCTGGCCTAGCCAGCGACACCCACATTCCACAAATGAATAAAAAAAACTTACCCATACACTTTAAAATAAAAAAGAACATCACTTACCAAACATCCACAACTGCCAAAAGAGCCCACTCGTTGGAAACGGGTGAAATAAGCATCATTTAGCATTAATGTTGTAGATGGTTTGGCCAAGCAACATACTGGTGCACTAACATAATCTTCCATTGATGGTACAAAGGGGTTGTGCTCCAGGATTCCTCACACAGTGAGTTCCCAACCTCCATCGATCCATTTGCGAGAGACACTAAAGTGCAGGTGGATGTAAAAAATCCCATGGCATTTTTCAAAAAAGAGCAGGGAGTTCACCAGATGTTCTGGCCATTATTTACCCCTCAATCCACATGACCAAAAAGATAAAATCTGGTCAGTTATTTCACTGCCGTTTGCGGGGCCTTGCTGTGTGCAAATATTGTCCAAGTCTTGCTGCATCCGTGTCCAGATGCAGCAAGACCTGGACAACATACAGGCTTGGACTGATAAGTGGCAAGTAACATTCACGCCGCACAAGTGCCAGGCAATGACCATCTCAAACAAAACAGAATCTAATCATCTCCCCTTGATGTTCAATGGCATTACCATCTCTGAATCCCCTACTATCAACATCCTGGGGGTTACCAATGTCCAGAAACTGAACTTGACCAGCCACATTAATGCTGTGGCTACAAGAGCAGGTCAGAGGCTGGGAATTCTGCAGCGAGTAACTCACGTCCTGTCTCCCCAAAGCCTGTCCACCATCTACAAGGCACAAGTCAGGAGTGTGATGGAATACTCTCCACTTGCCTGCATGGGTGCAGCTCCAACAGAGCTCATGATGCTTGACACCATCCAGGACAAAGCAGCCCACTTGATTGGCACCCCATCCACCTCATTCAACATTCACCCCCTTCATTACCAATGCACTGTGGCAGCAGTGTGTACCATCTACAAGATGCACTGCAGCAACTCACCAAGCCTCATTCGACAGCACCTTCCAAACCCATGACCTCTACCACCTAAAACAGGGTTGTCCAACCTTTTTGTGTGGGGGGCCGCATTTCAATTTTTGTCTTACACAGGGTGCCAGTGAGACAATTTTGGAAAGATAAAGGCATTAAAAATTTATCTTACTATTAATCAAAACAACAACAAATGTACATTTTGTGAAGAAGCTTCAAATGAGATTAATTTATTGACTTACTTTCTCATCACTATGTTAGGCACTGATTTAGTGAGATACCTGGAGAAACGGAGGCATAGTGGTAATGTCACTGGACTAGTAATTCAGAGGCCCAGGCTAGTGCGCTGCGGACAAGAGTTTGAATCCCATCACGGCAGATGGTGAAATTTGAATTCAATTGATAAGTCTGGAGTTGTCTAATGGTGACCATGAAACCACTGTTGATTGTTGTTAAAAACCCATCTGGTTCACGAATGTCCTGTAGGGAAGTAAATCTGCTGTCCTTATTTGGTCTGGCCTGCATGTGACTCCAGACCCACAGTAATATCGTTGACTCGGAAATGGCCTAGCAAGCCACTCAGTTCAAGGGCAATTAGAGCTGGGCAATAAATGCTGGCCTAGCCAGCAGTACCCACATCCCATCACCGAATAAAAAAAATTATTCACTTGAGAGAGCAAACAGGATCTTGGATTAACACCTCATCGGAAAGATGGCACTTTCAGCAAAGGAAGGATTGCTAATTAAAGGGACTATGCCATGGGTTACAAGGGTTCACCAGTACTTAATATTTTTGAGGGTGCAGCGACCATAGGAATGGAGAGAAGACCTGGGAAGTCTGCTTCCCAGGCATCCCACTCTTACCTGGAGGTCCTGCTGTGGGATCTGAGGGGCTGCAGTGAGGTGAGCTCTCTCAAGGATGGGAGGAAGAGGACAACTTCTTCAAACAAGAAGGCATGGATTGAAGTGGCCGAGGAAGTCAGCAGCAGGAATGTGCTCCCTGCAATCTAGTGGCAGTACTGCAAGAGGATCCAGGACCTCAGGCCAGCATGGCAAGTGAGCAGCATAACATTTTCAGGTGCCAAGTCCCGCACACTGACTTGCCCAACGTTCTCCTGCACAGCACTGTTCAGGATAAGAAACCTTGCAGCTCCACTCATTCCTCTGTCTGCAGGTACTTCGTATTCGGATCTGTACAGTCAATACTCCAATTCACGCTCAGCCTATTTCCATCTTGCGCCCATGCCTCACAGTGACCCTCCACAAATGATGTCCTTCCCTGCTCTCCACACAAGCCATTACGAATGCTCACACTGCTCTGCTTTCTCTCCTTGCAGTTGAAGCGATCACACTACTTGGCAAGAGGCAGAGACCCAGTGTTGGGGTTGGGGGTGGTGGTGGGTGGCCGTCATGTGACAGGCACCTTGTCAACCATTGGCAATGCGTGTCCACCTGCTCCACTGGGAAGGAGGTCTTGTTCCAGGAGGCTGCAGATGCCAGCAGTGTCCTGCCATGAGAGCCTGAGCCTTCTGAGGCATTGGTGCTCAAACATGTTGAGAAAACTGATCCTCTGTCTGTAGACCCTGCATAAGTTGCTCCCATGCCATGTTGAAGGTTGGCAGCAGGGAAGTGCAGCTGAAGATGAGTTAAGTGCTAGCCTTCCAAGAAGTTGGCAATCACCTGTCAAGCAGCTCTACCTTCCACCTCTGCTGAGGGGCAACAGCAGAAGTCATACCACCACCAACAGCTCCAGCAGCAGCAGGAGCAACACCAGCAGCAGCACCTGCTGCCTTCTCCTCAGCTGCATGCCCCTCCACAGATGGGATGGACGAGACAGGAAGTGCTTTGAGGGTCAGTCTCACAATGGCCATTGCTGAAGCTCCTCAATGTCACTGACGAAAGCGTTACCAGTTTGTCAGTTTCACTGAAGAAGCTCTTCCCACTGTGCACTCACCTCTGTGACCCTGGTGTGGTGCAAACACAGCATGGAAACCATGTGCTGTTGAAAAAGAAAGAATTCATGATTTCAAAAGGCTCTTAATTGCCTTTTGAATCACCTCAATTGGTTTCCCACCAGACCCATAGGTGTTCCCCGCAGCTGGAGGAGGGTGGGATGAAGTTGGGATCCCTTCCCAACGTCATTTTCCAGGATATTCCCGCCTCACAAGCACTGGAATCTACCTCCACCTGGCTGGGAAAATTCTGCCCAACTTTTCAGGTCGATGACCTTTCATCAGAACATCGGATGTTGCTCGCAACAATATCTGTAGGTCCTGGGAACACATATGTAAAAATGATCTTGAGGAACTGAACTGATTCTGCAGCCTTGGGTTGGCACAGAGCCAGTTGTAGATCTGTTCCTCTACTTCTACTGTACCTAAAGCCAGGGCGCTCCAATCCAGCCAGTGACAATCAATGTCAACTCTTCATACTCCATTCTATTTTTCTGTTACCTCTTGCCAGGCGTCCAATGTCCAACAGGGCAACTTTCCTCCCACCCAACAGAATATCCACACCATCATACAGGGGGTTCAGATGTTGTACCACTGTATCATTTGACCTTTGAATTTGCTTCCAACCAGCCATTGGGTTTCACCACAAACAAGCATGAAACGTATAGTGGAAATACTTACAGCTTGTTTAGAGGCTACAGTTTTCTCCACCCCTACTTTTAAATAACTGCATCACTTTAATTTTCCCAGCAGCACTTTAAGAAGCTCCCAGCATTGTATACGTGACCTCCCAATTGGCCACATACTGGCCTATTCCACCAATCATGCCCTATTTTGTGCCACGGCACAGTACCCCTCCAACCAGTTGAGCAGTGCCTCTTGTGTCCCCATAACATTCCTACCATTAGGATCTCTACCTTTGATCCAAGGCACTCATCAGCATTTTAACCAGTTGCCCCCCTTTTAAGAACAACAACTTGTCTTTATAAAGCACTTTTAACATAATAAAACATCACAAGGCGCTTCATAGGAGCATTATAAAGCAAAATTTGACACCGAACCACATAAGGAGATGATAGTGCAGTTGGCCAAAAGCTAGGTCAAAGAAGTAAATTTTGAGGAACATCTTAAAGGAGGAAAGAGCAGTGGAAAGATTTGCATTCATATAGCGCTTTTCAAGACCACCAGACATGAAGTACTTTTTGAAGTGTAGTCACAGTTGTAATGTAGGAAATGTGGCAGCCAATTTTATTCTCAGCAAACATCCACAAGAAGCAATGTGATAATGAAGAGATCATCTGTTTTTGTGATGTTGATTGAGGGATAAATATTAGCTGACACCAGGATAACACCCCTATTCATGTTTGAAATAGTGCCATGGGTTCACAGGCAGATGGGGCCTTAGTTTAATGTCTCATCTGAGAGACAACAACTCCAACAGTGCAACACTCCCTCAGTACTACACTGAAGAGCGCTGGAGTGGAACATGAACCCAGAACCTTCAGAGTCTGAGGTAGGAATGCTACCAACTGAACCACAGATAACACACTAGTGTAGGGAGGAAGTTCCAAGTGCTTAGGATCTTGGCAGCATAAGGTATGATCAACAATGTTAGAGTGATTAAAATCAGGGATGCCCACGTGGCCAGAAATAGAGGAGTGCAGATTTAATCGGGGGATTGTGAAGCTGGAGGAGATTACAAAGAAAGGGAGAAGCGAGGCCATGTTTGGATTTGAAAACAAGGATGAGAATTTTAAAATCAAGGCATTGCTTAACTGGGAGTCAATGTAGGTCAGCGAGCACAGGGGTGATGGGTGAAATGGCCTAGGTGCAAGTAAGGACACAGGCAGCAGAATTTTACAAGTTTACAGAGGGTAGGATGTGGACCACCGGCCAGGAGTGCATTGGAATAGTCAAGTTTAGAGGTAACAAAAGCACGAATGAGGGTTTCAGTAGCAGATGAGCTGAGGCAGAGGCAGAGTCGGTGATGTTATGCAAGTGGAAATAAGCAGTCTTAGTGATGTTGAGGATATGTGGTCAAAAGCTGATCTTGGGATCAAATATAGTTTACCTCTGTAACTAGGATGTCGTTTGTGACCTTGATAAGAGCAATTTCGGTACTGTGGCTGTTGTGGAAGCCTGTTTAAAGGGATTCAGACATGGAGTTCCCGAAAAGACAGGCACAGGTTTGGGAAACAACACATTCAAGGACTTTGGAGAGTAAAGAAAGGTTAGAGATGGGGTGGAAGTTTGCAAGGATGGAGGGGTCAAAGGTTGTTTTTTTTTTAGGAGAAGGGTTATGATGGCAGATTTGAAGAAGAGGTGGACAGTACCTGAAGAGAGAGTACTGTTAACAATATCATTTAGTCTGTGAAGCCAGAAAGGAAAGTTGAGTGGTCAACAGTTTAATGGGAATAGGATCTAGGGAGCAGGAGAAGAGTTCCACAGACAAGATGAACTTGAGACATGAGGGAAAATAGGAGAAAAACTAGGGAATGATACAAGTTCAGCGTGAACTTTAGAGGAAGTTTAGCCTGGTGGCAGCGGCAGAGCCAGCTGATTGGATGGTCTCAATCTTAGTGACAAGGAAGTTGTTGTTGGAGGTGAAGGTGGAGGAGACAGGGGAGAGGGGGTAAAGAAGATGGTTTGCAATAGAGAAGAGAAGCTGGGAGTTATCTTTTCATTCCAGGATGATCCTGGAATAGTGAGCAGTTTTGGCAGGTGACAGCATGACCCAATAGTGCTTTATATGGTCCAGCTAGATCTGGTTGTGAATGGCTAAACTAGTTTTATGCCTTATCTGTTCAAGTTTGTGTCCTTTGGACTTAAAGGAATGGGATGCAGGCTGTACCGGGGTAACGGCCAGGGTGAGAGAGAGTAATGGTTTTAATGGGGACTAAGGTATCAAAGGTGGATGTGAGGATGTGGTTGAGCAAATCAGTAGCTGCAGAAATGCTCTGGTGAATGAAAGGCCAAAGGCTAGACATTTGGGATTTTGAAAGTGCAGCAATAAGTATATTGGGGGATAGTTTTTTCCAGGGGTGGATACCGAAGGAGGTATGGTTGGGACTTGGAAGGGGTATGTGGGTGGAAAGTGATACAAGGAAGTGATCAGAGATGGCCTTATCTGTGATTGATATGATGGCAATAGCAAGGCCACTTGTGATGGCAAGGTCAAGGGGGTAGCCATGAATATGGGTTCGAGTTAAGATGGAGGGTGAGATTAAGGAAAGCTAAGAGAGCAGTGAACTCAGAGGTGAGACAGCATGATGAATTGAGGGAGAATTTGAAATCACCAAAAATGAGAAGTCACTCAGTTCAGGGGCTGAGGGAGGAAAGCAGTGAAGATATCTTAGTGAGAAAATGTTTGTGGTCCTTGGGTGGGTGGTGGAGATTGAGGATTTTAAATGAGGGGTGAGAGTGGTGGAACAAGGGAGATGCCCAAAGGTGGAGAAAGTGTAAAGAAGTACAGACCTAGGTGTTATTTGGTGATAAGAGCCACACTGCCACCATGATGGTTTTGACAAGGTAAGTGGTGGAAGGTATAACCAGGTGGGGAAGCTTCATTAAGGGGAAAGATGCCATTGGCCCTCAGCCAGGTTTCTGTTAAGACCATAATGTCAATGCAATCATCTACAATAGGTTCATGGATGGCAAGGGCCTTATTCACAAGTGAACATACATTCTGGAAGGAGACACAGAAAGGGGCAGTGGGAGCTCATCCACTGACAGAGTCCACAGGGTCAGCACTGTGAGGGGCGAGTTCGATGGCGAAGAAATTGGCAAGATTAACCCCCAGCAGCATGTTGGGTAGGAAGGTCAGTACGAGAATAGGATGGGGTGGTTAGGGTTGCTGCTCGTAAGGAGGCAGCGTCAAGTGCCTCGATGGGCCCTCAGAGGATCCCAAGAGAGGCACAAAGGAAAATTGTAGGCTTATTTAAGAGGGCGTCAAGCCTGGGACGACGGTAGGAGAGTAGGAAGGTGAAGGAGTACTGAAGGTTTGGGGTAGAGATTTGAGAGACCAGAGTACCTGATATGGGAGAAATGAAAGGAAGCATGACAACAGGAGAGAGGGGTCTAGGAGGGCTAAAGAGAAAGGAAGTTATAAAAGGGAGAGAAAAAATTGGAAATAGAAATGATGGGCTTGGATCCAAGCAACAGCCAAAATACACATGTGAATGAACACAGGGAAAACTCAAGTTATATAGGCCAGGATACGTAGCAATTACTAGGATATATAAAACCAGGTAGTAAATGGGTAATAGAGAGGAGACAATAGGAGGGGGTCCAGAGTTAAAGTCAGAGATCTTGGGGTGCGATAAAGTTGATGTCATCAGGGTGGAGATGGCACAGTGCATACACAAACTGTTGCCCAATTTCAGAGAAGGATGCGGTGGGTGAGTGAAGTCCAGAAGCTATCTGAAGGGTAGAGTATCGGAGAACACACTGATGGAGGTATTGCCATGAGAATGAATATCCAGAAGATAGGCAGAATCAGTTGCAGGACAGAATGATGATGGCGAAGTTGGATGTCACCATAAGATTCGGAAGCAGAGGAGAGATGTACTTTGACCCAGGCTAGTTAATTTCAGAGCAGGAAGAGACTGTAGCTAAAGCTGAAAAACCAGTAGAACCAGTCCAGTCATAGGCTCAGCAGGAAACAACGATGGTAGTGAAGAGCTTTATACTTTAACAGCAGCTGAGTCTTACATTGTCCAATATAGTTCAGTGCAGAAGCATAGAGAAGTCCAGGAATTTGAAAGCCAAATTTGAGAAAAAATTGAGAGCTCACAAACAAAGAACAGACATGGTCAGGGGAAGGGGTGTTTGTTTACCATCACTTTATTCCCCGCAACTGAGAATCATCTTAGTCCTCAGCCCAACCTGAACCTTTGCCCTTACAATCCCCCTTACTGAACAGCAATTTTCACCTCTCTGTTTCCCCCATCCACTGGGGAGCCATTTGCTCCCTCCATCCCACAATTCCCCAAGTTTTGTTCGGTGTCCCTTGTTCCCAATCACTTTCCCCACTGAGAATAATTTCAGGACCCCCACCACCAAACAACACCTCAACACACTGTCTAGTTTTTTGACCATTCTTCCCTTCCCCTTGACCACCAATCAATAGCATTTTCAGCCGAGCTATCCTTCCCATAGTCAGCAGAGAATCTACCCCTGGCTCACAGCTCCTCTTCCTCCGCAAAGTATCAAAACAGACCCTTGAAGACTGTTCCCCCAACACTAAACATGTAAATATCTTCCACCCTCCCTTTGCTTTGTCCTTTTCCTCTCCCTCCTCTCACTCTCCATCTCTCTCCCTCCTTTACTCAGCCCCATAGCCTCCAATCTGCCTCCTCACCCTTTCCCCTTACCTCTCCCAATTATCACTTCACTTTGAAGGAGAGTAGGTCAGAAGAGCTATGAGGCTGGCTTTGTGGAATTTTACTCACCAAACAAGTTTTTAATGTTGCTCAATTTCCAGCAGCAGGAAATGCAACACAGTTCTCCTTTAGCTGATAAAATCTCAATCTACAGAGCATTTACAGACTGGCTACAAAAACAATGCAGTGAATTTGAACTTGCTGAAACGCATTGGTTTGGGAACCCCTCGGGAAAGGCAGGTTGTCAATTTCAATATGTTAATCACTCAATTAAAGTGACATTCATATGGCTTTTCATATGGGTGAGGTCCCGGAGGACTGGAGAATTGCTAATGTTGTCCCCTTGTTTAAGAAGGGTAGCAGGGAAAATCCAGGTAATTATCGACCGGTGAGCCTGACGTCAGTGGTAGGGAAGCTGCTGGAGAAGATACTGAGGGATAGGATCTATTCCCATTTGGAAGAAAATGGGCTTATCAGTGATAGGCAACATGGTTTTGTGCAGGGAAGGTCATGTCTTACCAACTTAATAGAATTCTTTGAGGAAGTGACAAAGTTGATTGATGAGGGAAGGGCTGTAGATGTCATATACATGGACTTCAGTAAGGCGTTTGATAAGGTTCCCCATGGTAGGCTGATGGAGAAAGTGAAGTCGCATGGGGTCCAGGGTGTACTTGCTAGATGGATAAAGAACTGGCTGGGCAACAGGAAACAGAGAGTAGCAGTGGAAGGGAGTTTCTCAAAATGGAGACGTGTGACCAGTGGTGTTCCACAGGGATCCGTGCTGGGACCACTGTTGTTTGTGATATACATAAATGATTTGGAGGAAAGTATAGGTGGTCTGATTAGCAAGTTTGCAGACGACACTAAGATTGGTGGAGTAGCAGATAGTGAAGGGGACTGTCAGAGAATACAGCAGAATATAAATAGATTGGAGAGTTGGGCAGAAAAATGGCAGATGGAGTTCAATCAGGGCAAATGCGAGGTGATGCATTTTGGAAGATCCAATTCAAGAGTGAATTATACAGTAAATGGAAAAGTCCTGGGGAAAATTGATGTACAGAGAGACTTGGGTGTTCAGGTCCATTGTTCCCTGAAGGTGGCAACGCAGGTCAATAGAGTGGTCAAGAAGGCATACGGCATGCTTTCCTTCATCGGACCGGGTATTGAGTCCAAGGGTTGGCAGGTCATGTTACAGTTGTATAAGACATTGGTTCGGCCACATTTGGAATACTGCGTGCAGTTCTGGTCGCCACATTACCAAAAGGATGTAGATGCTTTGGAGAGGGTGCAGAGGAGGTTCACCAGGATGTTGCCTGGTATGGAGGGCGCTAGCTATGAAGAGAGGTTGAGCAGATTAGGATTATTTTCATTAGAAAGACGAAGGTTGAGGGGGGACCTGATTGAGGTGTACAAAATCATGAGAGGTATAGACAGGGTGGATAGCAAGAAGCTTTTTCCCAGAGTGGGGGATTCAATTACTAGGGGTCACGAGTTCAAAGTGAGAGGGGAAAAGTTTAGGGGGGATATGCGTGGAAAGTTCTTTACGCAGAGGGTGGTGGGTGCCTGGAACGCGTTGCCAGCGGAGGTGGTAGACGCGGGCACGATAGCGTCTTTAAAGATGTATCTAGACAGATACATGAATGGGCAGGAAGCAAAGAGATACAGACCCTTAGAAAATAGACAACATGTTTAGATAGAGGATCTGGATCGGCGCAGGCTTGGAGGGCCGAAGGGCCTGTTCCTGTGCTGTAAGTTTTCTTTGTTCTCTTTGTTCTTTAACTGTGGTTCCATGGGTTTGCTGGAATTCACCAGTGACAGCAAGGTGATAACACAATTGCAGTTGAGAGGACGTGAAGACATGACAGGGAATTGTGCCAAAAGGTACTGAAACCTCATAGCCAATGTGTGTTGCCTGATCCCATGAGAGGCTTTGTTCACAGTACTTGTGCTAAGAGGTTACTTTCACAACTTTAGAGTTGACGTTGGAGGTTCGAACATTTAATTTCCACTTTGGAGTTGTGAGATATCAGATCAGCATGGACCTCAGATGAAGACCAAGCTGAAGACAGCAGCAGCAGGAGCAGCAGGAAAAGTACCAGCATGAGCACCAGCAGCCTGCTCCTCACAGACCTGCGCTCCATCGGAGAGAGGAGATGAGCAGAGAGGTGCAGCTCACAGGAGGTCATACCATAACACAGGATGCACAGGCAGAGAATAAGCTTCTTCAACATATTTGAACACCTGTCTGTCAGGAGGGTTAGGGTGTTGGATCTGGTGCGGGCAAACATAAACAGCCTGCTGGAACAAGACCTGCTGCCAAATGGATCTAGTGGCTCCACTTTACCCATACCTGTAAAAGTCACCATCATGTTCAACCAATTGCATTTGGCTCCTTCCAGGGCTCTGTTGGAGACATTTGCAGGCTCTCACAGTCGTCAGTCCTCAAATACATAAGGCAGGTGACTGATGGCTTGCTTTCCAGACAGGCAATGATGTCAAAGTTTTCACTATGGATGCCACTCAGAGTGAGCAGCACTCGTGTTTGCAGCTCGAGCTGGCTTCCCACAGGCACAGGACGTCACGGACTGTGGGAATTTTGCAATTAAGACATCTACAGGTCTCCCAGGAGTGTTTATCAACCACAAGGACTTCCACTCCATGACACTTCCACTCTGTGCCAGTCCACCCTCTCAACTTCTTTGCACCTTGAAGCAGAGTTGTTAGTGGCTTGGAGACAATGGATATCCACTTAAAAGGAAGCTGATGACACCTGTGAAGAAGCCAATTAATGAGGCCCAGAAGCAATACAATGAAAGCCACATGGCTACCAGATGTGTCATTGAGCAAGCCGTCGGCCTCCTGAAGATGTGCTTCACATGCCTCGACTGATCTGGAGGTGCCCTTCAATACACACCAGCCAGGGTCTCCAAAATGGTCATGGAGTCCTGCACAACATTGCACAGCAGTGAGGTTTGGGCCTGCAGGAGGAACAAGGCGCAGAGCGCAGAGATTCTGCAGACTATTCCAAGGAGGAAGAAGTGGAGAAGGAGGAAGAAGTGGAGGAGGAGGAGGCAGAAGATAAGGTGGTCAAAGCTCCAGTAACGGTGCACATTGCTGGCCAGGATGCCCTCGTAATAGCGAGGCTCATTTAGGTTGCACCAGTGCACCCATCTAACAACCACATGCTAAACCTACTTGCTGTTAAGAAGGAGCTAAGAACCTACAGCAGACTAATTGAGGAAAACCCCAGTGCTAGACAGCTGGAGCCAAAGTCAACTATTCCTCCCATGTATGTTATACTTTCCAGTGGCATGTCTCAAATTACTCATATACTGAATTCCAATAAGTTATTTTTTGAAAATTTGCATTCGAATTAATCAATATTAACAGCTTCCACTATCTCCCTAGGGTACCTGTTCTGTAGATTGACCATTCATTCACTGAAATGTTGTTTCCACATATTAGTTTTGAATTAACCCCACTTCAAGCACAGTCCATGTCCTCTAGTTCTACTGTTCTGAACAAGATGAAACAGCGTTCCATCATCTACATTACCTGAATAAGAGCAAAATACTGCAGATGCTGGAAATCTAAAATAAAAACAGAGAGTGCTGATGAAAGGTCACAGACCTGAAACATTAACTCTGCTTCTCTCTACACAGATGCTGCCTGACCTGCTGAGTATTTCCAGCACTTTCTGTTTTTATTAATTAGTCTCCTAAAAACAGAAACCATATCACCTCTTAACTTTCTCTTTTCCATTAAGAACATGAGGAAATTATAGGCTAACATCAATTTCTGGAGCTAGACCTCCAGCCACAGAGCAACATCTGGATGCTAATTTCAGCTGAAGGGAAGTGACCACTGGGTACTTCCAGACAGCAACAGGACAAATCACTCAGACTGCTGCATCACTGGGATTTTCTTTTCATTTGCTCATGGGATGTGAGCATCTCTGGCAAGGTCAGCATTTATTGCTCATCCCTAATTGCCCTAGAGAAGGTGGTGGTGAGCCGTCTTCTTGAACAGCTACAGTCCATGAGGCGTAGGTACACCCACAGTGCTGTTAGGGAGGGAGTTCCAGGATTTTAACCCAGAGGCGCTGAAGGAATGTCAACATAGTTCCAAGTCAGGTGAACATGACATGACATGACATGTCAGGTGGTGGTGTTCCCATCCATCTGCTGCCCTTGTTCTTCTAGGTGATAGAGATTGCGGGTTTGGAAAGTGCTGTCAAAGGTGCCTTGATGAGCTGCTGCAGTGCATCTTGTTGATTGTACACACTGTTGCCACTGTCCACCGGTGGTGGAGAGAAAATGTTTCAAGACACTTATCTGGAGCACTATCAGACAAAACCAGATTTTCTTTTTCATGGTATTTGCTGAACCTCACCAGCCCGGATACAGGTTATTCTCTGGTCTTTAGTCTTATGATTTAAGGAAAGAAAAGAAAAATGTTACATTCATATAGTGCTTTTCACGTTCTCAGGACATCCCAAAAGAATTTCACAATCAATTAATTACTTATACGTACATATGAACATATGAATTCGAAGCAGGAGTAGGCCACTCAGCCCTTCGAGCCTGCTCCGCCTTTCAATAAGTTTATGGCTGAACTGATTACTCCACATTTCCACCTACCCCCAATAACCCTTGATTATCACAAATCTATCTACCTCTGCCTTAAAAATATTCAAAAACTCTGCTTCCACCGCCACTTGAGGTAGTGAATTCCAAAGACACATGACCCTCAGAGAAAAAAATTCCCCTCATCTCTGTCTTATATGGGCAACCCCTTATTTTTAAACAGTGACCGCTAGTTCTAGATTCTCCCACAAGGGAAAAAAATCCTTTCCCCATCCACCCTGTCAGGACCACTCAGGATCTTATATGTTTCAATCAAGTCGCCTCTTACTCTTCTAAATTCCAGCAGATACAAGCCTAGCCTGTCCAGTCTTTCCTCATAAGACGGCCCGCCCATTCCAGATATTAGTCTAGTTCTCTGAATTGCCTCCAACACATTTACATCCTTCCTTAAATAAGGAGACCAGTACTGTACACAGTACTCCAGATGTGGTCTCACCAATGCCCTGTATAGCTGAAGCATAACCTCCCTACTTTTGTATTCAATTCCCCACGCGATAAATGATAACATTCTATTAGCTTTCCTAATTACATGCTGTACCTACACACTAACCTTTTGCGATTCATGCACTAGGACACCCATATCCCTCTGCATCACAGAGCTCTGCGATCTCTCACCATTTAGATAATATACTTTTTTTATTCTTCCTGCCAAAGTGGACAATTTCCCACTTTCCCATATTATACTCCATTTGCCAGGTCATTACCCACTCACTTAACCTATCTATATCCCTTTGTAGCCTCCTTCTGTCCTCTTCACAAGTTACTTTCCTACCTATCTTCGTGTCATCAGCAAATTTAGCAACCATACCTTCGGTCCCTTCATCTAAGTCATTTATATAAATTGTAAAAAGTTGAGGCCCCAGCACAGATCCCTGTGGCACACCACTCATTACATCTTGACAACCATTTATGCCTACCCTCTATTTCCTGTTAGCTAGCCAATCTTCTATCCATGCCAATATGTTACCCCCTACACCATGAGTTTTTATTTTTTGCGATAACCTTTGATCTGGCAACTTATCAAATGCCTTCCGGAAATCCTAAGTACAATACCTCCACCGGTTCCCCTTTATCCACAGCACATGTAACTCCCTCCAAGAACTTCAATAAATTGGTTAAACATGATTTCCCTTTCACAAAACCATGTTGACTCTGCTTGATTACCTTGAATTTTTCTAACTGCCCTACTATAACATCTTTAATAATAGCTTCTAACATTTTCTCTAAGACAGATGTTAAGCTAACTGGCCTGTAGTTTCCTGCTTTCTGTCTCGCTCCCTTTCTGAATAAAGGAGTTACATTCGCTATTTTCCAATCTAACTGAACCTTCCCCAAATCTAAGGAATTTTGGAAAATCAAAACTAACGCATCAACTATCTCATGAGCCACTTCTTTTAAGACCCGAGGATGAAGTCTATCAGGACCCGGGGACTTGTCAGCCCGCAGCTCCAACAATTTGTTCAGTACCACTTCCTTGGTGATTGTGATTTTCTCGAGTTCCTCCCTCCCTTCCATTTCCTGACTTACAGCTAATACTGGGATGTTACTTGTATCCTCAATAGTGAAGACCAATGCAAAATATCTGTTCAATTCATCTGCCATCTCCTTATTATCCATTATTAATTCCCCAGACTCACTTTTCTTTTTAAAATATCTATAGAAACTCTTACTATCTGTCTTTATATTTCTAGCTGGCTTTCTCTCGTACTCTAATTTTACCTTCCTTATCAATCTTTTAGTCACTCTTTGCTGTTTTTTATATTCTGTCCAATCTTCTGACCAGCCTCCCAACTTTGTGCAATTATAGGCTTTTTCCTTAAGTTTGATACTATCTTTAACTGTTTTAGTTAACCTAGGATGGATGGCGGATCCCACTCTTGGAATTTGTCTTTCTCGTTGAAATGTATCTATTCTGTGTACTCTGAAATGTCCCCTTAAATGTCTGCCACTGCATCTCTATTGACCTATCCCTTAACCTGATTTGCCAGTTCACTTTAGCTAGTTCTGCTTTCACGCCCTCATAATTGCCCTTATTTAAGTTTAAAATACTAGTCTTGGAGCCACTCTTCTCTCCCTCAAACTGAAAGTAAAATTCAATCATATTATGATCACTGCCACTTAGGGAAACCTTAACTATGAGATCATTAATTAATCCTACCTCATTGCACAATACCAGGTCTAGTATAACCTGCTCTCTGGTTGGCTCCAGAACATATTGTTCTAAGATATTATCCCGAAAACATTCTATGTACTCCTCATCTAGGCTACCTCTGCCCATCTGATTTTTTCAGTCTATATGTAGGTTAAAATCCCCCATAATTATCGTTCTACTTTTCTGACAAGCTGCCATTATTTCTTCCTTTCTACCCCATCCTACAGGGTGGTTAATGTTAGGTGGCCTGTTCACCACTCCTACAAGTGACTTCTTGCCTTTATGATTTCTCATCTCTACCCAAACTGCTTCTATATTCTGGTCTCCTGAACTTAGGTCATCTCTCTCTATTGCGCTAATACCATTATTAATTAACAGAGCTACCCCTCCATTTTTTCCTACCTTCCTGTCCTTCCTAAATGCCATGTACCTTTGCAGTATAGTAACTGTTGTTTTATAAGCAAAAAGGTGTGTACAGCAACCAGCCAAAACAAATTTGTGTACAGCAATGAGCCGCACACAGCCATGAGATAAAAGACCTGCTATTCTGTTTTAATGATATTGGTTAAGGGATAAATGTTGGCCAAGCAAATTCCCCTACTCTTCCTAAAATAGTGGAATGGAATCTTTTATATCCACCTTAACAGGGCCTTGATTTAATATCTCACCTGAAAGATGGTGCATCTGACAGAGCAGGACTCCCTCAGCACTGTGTCAAAGTATCAGCCTAGATTACATGCTCAAGCCCTACCCACGACTTCTGGCTTTGTGTGAAAAGTCTCTTCTGAATCTCCATGAATAATGAAAGGTTAAATATTTAAAATGACAGATAAAAGCTTTTATTCAAGGAAACTCACTGTTTTTTGCAGATACTGAACAAATATTCTGCATCTCAAATTTCTGGGGAAACTGTGCTGTCTCAAATCTTCGCTCTGTCTCCAATGTTCTACATTTAGCTTGCCAATGCAGTTCCTTCAATTCTATGTTTTCTATCTATTCGGTTTCAAAATCTATTTGCTTCCAAACCCCTCAGAATTATGGTTATGAGGGTCAGATCCTAACCTGCTCCTGGGGACATTTAACAACTTTAAAGGTACAATTTAAATGCGTGTTGCTGTTGAGCATTTAGTGCTAATCTAATGTCAGCCACTAGATGGTGCCAAAGAGCGACATGTTCCTCTCAACAGTAACTGCAATTTGCATTCACATAGCGCCTTTAACATCATACAATTCCCAAGATGCTTCACAGAAGTGTTATAAAGCAAAATTTGACCCAGAGTCACACAAAGAGATATTAAGACAGATGACCAATTGCTTGGTCAAAGAGGTAGGTTTTAAGAAGTGTCTTAAATGAGGTGGAGAGGCAAAGAGGTTTAGGGAGGTAATTCCAGGGGTTTGGGGACAGGTAGCTG
Organism: Heterodontus francisci; assembly: GCF_036365525.1. Lineage (NCBI taxonomy): Eukaryota > Metazoa > Chordata > Chondrichthyes > Heterodontiformes > Heterodontidae > Heterodontus > Heterodontus francisci. The sequence goes on along the minus strand of NC_090374.1, from coordinate 157,344,910 downwards.
ATGGCACAGCCACCAATGGTGTAACAATTAAAACTGGCGATGCACAAGAGACCAGTGTTGGAGGAGTGCAGAGATCTCGGAGGATTGTAGGAGTGGAGGAGGATACAGAAATAGGGAGGGGGCAAGGCCATGGATGGATCTGAAAACAAGATGAAACAAGATTTTAAAATTTTTCTTCCAATAGGAGTTGCTAGGCCCCCTCACAAGACAATACAGAACAGGGACTCCGAGCCAAGATTGGAACAAACTTGCACACTTGCAGAATCTTACTGCCTTTGAAGATTTTATGAGGTCAGAACCAAAAGTTGGTCCCAACCCGCTGGTGTTGCCTGGCCGCCCATCTGTGCGATCTCACCGGAGGCATCCAATTAAGAGGCGGGCCTGACAAGCAGCTGGCCCAATGGGAGGGCCTGCAGCATTGTCCTGCTGGCAGCCCCACCAGAAGAGGTGGCCCACTTCTGCCAACATTACCCAGAGGCGGGAACGTGTTGGGCCACTGAACTGCTGCCCTCATTTCAAAATTTCCTCCTACTCCTGCTTTCAAGCCCACCTCTGCAGGACTGGGAAGATTCTGCCCTTTGCATTATACAAATGAATTTTAGTGCCACTCATCAAGGATTTTTTTTCGGAAATAAAAGGCAGTGCTCTGATTAAAACTGTCATGAGCGCTTGCTAGAGAGAAAATAGCATTTGTACTAAGTGCCACCTTGCAGTCAGCTGTAGACAAGATTGGTGGAAACTTGAAAATAGATCCTTCTTCTGACCTTGGTTTGAAACCCCAGGAGACAGGAAGGTGAGTGGAAAATAAAATAAGAAAAGGATTTTACAAATAAAGGAAAATAGAAACTCTTGGCATTCATACAATACAAAACTCTTCTACCCCTACCCCATCCTGTGCCATGTCCCACTCACCCATCATCCCTGTACTCGCTGATCACATTGGCTCCTGGTCCCCCAACTCATCTGTGTTTAAATCCCTTCATGGCCTAACCAGTCCCTACCTCTGTAACCTGAGCTCTACATTCCTTTGATTCAGGTCCCTGTGCATCCCTCTCTCGCTTCACTCCAGCATTGGTTGCTGTTTCTTCAGCAGCTTAGGCCCTACACTCTGGAACTCCATCCCCAAACCCCTCTCCTTCTCCAAATCCCTCCCCTCCTGTAAGACCCGTCTTAAAACCAACCCCTTTGAAGAAGATTTTGTCACTCCCTCCTAACTATTTCCCTCTGGGCTCAGCGTCCGTTTTTTGATCATGCCTCTGTGAAATGCCTTGGAATGGTTTGAACCTTTGAAGGCGCTGTATTAAATGCAAGTTGTTGTTACAAGGGGGTTCTAAAGGAGGGGGAAACCATACAAGCAATAGCCGGATGATAAGCCTTTCAGGACAGTTCTGTGTTCTGGGGCAGTTATGAGTTCCAGCTTTGTTCATTTTATTGCAGTTTTCATTATTTTTCTCTCCTTGCTATGAGTCCGTAAACGATGAGTCATTGATAAATCGCAGTAAGATTTCGTAACCTCTCGGCTGAGCTGACGGACAGGATATGTACGAGTATTTCATTACCTCTGGTTTCATGTATGTCATCCTAATTTTTATTGAAACTATCAGCAGTTCAAATTCATGAACAGTGAAATGGTATCTGTCTAAAGCAGTACATATCAGTCTTATCCCCTCTCCAGTTATATTAAGGTGCTGGAGTTAAAATAGGGCTACTTTAAATCTGTGCTATAAAGTAATTCGCAGCGCCATGGCAAGATAAAAGTCTTCTCATAACATTTTGTGCTGATATGGCCTTATCGAGTTTTTGGCTATACTTATGTTGCTTCCTACTCTTCAAGTAGTTTTCTTTCTTCAATTCTATAATTCTTTAATAAAAATATGAAGTTATCAGGTAAGATATTTTCCAATCACTAGATTTTTAAAAGAATACTTGAATACTTTCTGCAGCGCACCACTTCCTTCAGGACTACAGCCAATAAAAATGAAAGCAAGGTTCATAGCCCACGCACTATCGAAACACGGTTCTCGCCTACCTTATCTCTCATGGTTTTTTTCCACAGGAACCCATCATAATACAAAGGCAGAGAGGTAATCTTCTCACGTCTTTGAAAGACCAACCTCCGATTTGTTCCAGAGGCAGCCATTTATATTAAACAACAAGGTCACTGTTATCGATCAACGAAGTGAAGCAATCAAGAGCCACAGACACATCCAACTTCGTGTGGCCGTGTTGTTGTCTGGTCGAGCAGCGATCTGAGTTAAACCGGCATTCAGAGAACCGAAAGAACTGTATATTCACGGTGGCTAAATCCTTCTGGCACCCTGTAAATTGGAATGAGGAAGGAAAATCATCAAATTTATGTGCCAAAAAGAGAGAGAGCATTCCTGTACCAGGCAACTAACAGTATGGGGGAAATACCTTTGTCACTAAATCAATAATCATTTGAATAACCAAAGCACGATGGAATATGAACCCACCCGATGACTATGCACTTCAAAAAGTAGCGACAACTTGTATTTATATATGCTTATTTATTTATGCTTATGTGGGGAAAAAATCTCGGAAAATTTAGAGAGGGTCAAAGGAGTGAAAGGTGTGGACAGAGATATAGGAGATCACAGGGGTGGGAAAGGCATAAAAGCTTTTGAAGCTGTGTTACAAGGAGGAGTGGGGCTGATAAGGGCAAATCATGTTTAACTAACTGCTGGAGATTTTTGATGAGGTAACAGAGAAGACTGATCAGGGTAATGCTGCAATGTGTACATGGACTTACAAAAAGCATTTGATATAGTGCGACACAATAGACTTGTGAGCAAAGTTATAGCTCATGGAATAAAAAGGATAGTAGCAACATGGATACGAAATTAAAACAAGAAATGCTCGAAATACTCAGCAGGTCTGGCAGCATCTGTGGAGAGAGAAGCAGAGTTAATGTTTCAGGTCAGTGACCCTTCTTCAGAACTGGCAAATATTAGAAATGTAAAAGGTTATAAGCAAGTAAAGCAGGGGTGGGGCAAGAGATAACAAAGGAGAAGGTGTAGATAGGACCAGGTCACAGAATAGCTGACCAGATGGTCATGGAGCAAAGGCAAACAATATGTTAGTGGTGTGTTGAAAGACAAAGCATTAGTACAGATAGGGTGTTAACGGACTGAAAATTGAACAGCCACAAGTACAAACATGAAAAATAAAACAGTGGGTAAGCAAACTGAACAAACTAAGATGAAGTAAAATAAAATAAACACAAAAAAATAAAAACAAAAGGAAAAAGAAAAAAATAACTAAAAATAAAAGTAAAATGAGGGGCCCGTCATGCTCCAAAATTATTGAATTCGATGTTCAGTCCGGCAGGCTGTAGTGTGCCTAATCGGTAAATGAGATGCTGTTCCTCAAGCTTGCGTTGATGTTCACTGGAACACTGCAGCAATCCCAGGACAGAGATGTGAGCATGAGAGCAGGGTGGAGTGTTGAAATGGCAAGCAACCGGAAGCTCAGGGTCCTGCTTGCGGACTGAATGGAGGTGTTCCGCAAAGTGGTCACCCAGTCTGCGTTTGGTCTCCCCAATGTAGAGGAGATCACATTGTGAGCAGCAAATACAGTATACCACATTGAAAGAAGTACAAGTAAATCGCTGCTTCACCTGAAAGGAGTGTTTGGGGCCTGGGATAGTGAGGAGAGAGGAGGTAAATGGGCTGGTATTACACCTCCTGCGATTGCAAGGGAAGGTGCCATGGGAAGGGGACGAGGTGGTGGGGGTAATGGAGGAGTGGACTAGGGTGTCACGGAGGGATCGATCCCTTCGGAATGCTGACAGGAGAAGGGAGGGGAAGTTGCGTTTGGTAGTGGCATCACGCTGGAGGTGGCGGAAATGGCAGAGGATGATCCTTTGGATATGGAGGCTGATGGGGTGTAAAGTGAGGACAAGGGGAACCCTGTCGCGGTTCTGGGAGGGAGGAGAAGGGGTGAGGGAAATGGACCGGACACAGTTGAGGGCCCTGTCAACCACAGTAGGGGGGAATCCTCAGTTGAGGAAAAAGGAAGACATACCAGAAGCGCTGTCATGGAAGATAGCATCATCACAGCAGATGCGTCGGAGACGGAGAAACTGGGAGAATGGAATGGAGTCCTTACAGGAGGCAGGGTGTGAAGAAGTGTAGTCGAGGTAGCTGTGGGAGTCGGTGGGCTTATAATGGATATTAGTAGACAATGCAAAGTTGATAAAGTTTTCCAGTTTGGGGCGGGAGCAGGAAACGGCACCGATACAGTCATCAATGTACCGGAAAAAGAGTTGGGGGAGGGGGCCTGAGTAGGACTGGAACAAGGAATGTTCGACATATCCCACAAAAAGACAGGCATAACTAGAACACATGCGGGTACCCATAGCAACACCTTTTATTTGAAGGAAGTGAGTGGAGTTGAAGGAGAAGTTGTTCAATGTGAGAATAAGTTCAGCCAGGTGGAGGAGGGTGGTGGTGGATGGGGACTGGTTGGGCCTCTGTTCAAGGAAGAAGCGGAGAGCCCTCAAACAGTCCTGGTGGGGGATGGAGGTGCAGAGAGATTTGACGTCCATAGTGAAGAGGAGGCGGTTGGGATCAGGAAACTGGAAATTGTCAAAATGACGTAGGGCTTCAGAAGAGTCACGGATGTAGGTGGGAAGAGACTGGACCAGCGGAGAAAAGATAGAGTCAAGATAGGAAGAAATAAGTTCAGTGGGGCAGGAACAGGCTGACACAATGGGTCTGCCGGGACAGTCCTGTTTGTGGATTTTGGGAAGGAGGTAGAATTGGGCTGTGCGGGGTTGTGGGACTATGAGGTTGGAAGCTGTGGAGGGAAGATCTCCAGAGAAGATGAGGTCAGTAGCAGTCCTGTGGACAGTAGCTTGATGTTCGGTGGTGGAGTCATGGTCCAGAGGGAGGTAGGAAGAAGTGTCTGTGAGTTGGTGCTGAACCTCTGCAAGGTAGAGGTCGGTACGCCAGATAACAACAGCACCATTCTTGTCTGCAGGTTTGATGACCATGTTGGGGTTAGACCTGAGAGAATGGAGTGCCTCAAGTTCAGAGGGGAACAGGTTAGAGTGAGTGATGGGGGCAGAGAAATTGAGATGACCAATGTCTCGCCGACAGTTTTCAATGAAAAGATCAAGAGCATATAAGAGGCCAGGGGGAGGGGTCCAGGTAGAGGGAGAATGCTGGAGGCGGATGAATGGGTCTACTGATCGGCGGAAGGACTCCTGGTCAAAGAAGTGAGCCCGGAGGCGACAGACATGGATATGAAATTGGCTGAGTAACAGGAAACAGAACGTATTGATAAATGGATGTTTTTTAGTCTGGAGGAAGGTTTGTAGTGGAGTTCCCCAGGGATCAGTGTTAGGATTCTTGCTCTTCCTGATATATATTAATGACCTAAATGTTGATGTGCAAGGCACAATTTCAAAATTTGCAGATGATACAAAACTTGCAAACATTGTGAACTGTGAGGAGGATAGTGTAGAACTTCAAAAGGACATAAACAGGTTGGTGGAATGGGCAGACAAGTGGCAGGTGAAATTTAATGCAGAGAAGTGTGAAGTGATTCATTTTGGTCGAAGAACATGGAGAGACAATGTAAAATAAAGGGTGCAATTCTAAAGTGGGTGCAGGAGCAGAGGGACCTAGGCGTATATGTACATAAATCATTGAAGGTGGCAGGACAGGTTGAGAGTGTGGTTAATGGAGCATACAGCATCCTAGGCTTTATATATAGGGGTATAGAGTACAAAAGCAAGGAAGTTATGTTAACTTGTTTAGAACACTGGTTCAGCCTCAACTGGAGTTTTGTGTCTGGTTCTGGGCGCCACACTTTAGGAAGTATGTGAAGGCATTAGAGACATTGCAGAAAAAAATCACCTGAATGTTTCCAGGCATGAGGAACTTCAGTTACGTGGATAGATTGGAGAAGTTGGGACTGTTTGCCTTGGAGAAAAGAAGATTGAGAGGAGATTTGATAAAGGTGTTCAAAATCATGAGGGGTCTGGACAGAGTAAATAGGGAGAAGCTGTTCCCATTGGTGGATAGATTGAAAACAAGAGGGCACAGATTTAAGATAATTGGCAAAAGAAACAATGGCGACATGTGGAAAAGCTTTTTTACACAATGAGTGGTTGGGATCTGGAACCCACAACCTGAGAGTGTGGTAGAAGCAGATTCAATCGAGGCATTCAAGAGGGAATTATTCACATCAGTGGTGGAGGGAGTGAATGTTTAAGGTGATGGATGTGGCGCCAATCAAACTTTGTCTTGGATGGTATCAAGCTTCTTGTGTGTTATTGGAGCTGCACTCATCCAGGCAAGTGGAGAGTATTCCATCACACTCCTGAATTGTGATTTGTAGATGGGGGACAGGCTTTGCGGAGTAAGGTGGTGAGTTACTCACTGCAGATTTCCCAGCCTCTGACCTGCTCTTGTAGCCACAGCATTTATATGGCTGCTTCAGGACAGTTTCTGGTCAATGGTAACCCCCAGGATGTTGATGCTGGGAGATTCAGCGATGGTAATGTCATTGAATGTCAAGGGGAGATGGTTAGATTCTTCCTTGTTGGAGATGGTCATTCCCTGGCACTTGTGTGGCGCGAATGTTACTTGCCACTTATCAGCCCAAGTCTGGATGTTGTCCAGGTCTTGCTGCATGTGAGCTTGGACTGTTTTAGTATCTGAGAAGTGACGAATGGTGCTGAACATTGTGCTATCATCAGTGAACATGCCCATTTCTGACCTTATGTTGAAGGGAAGGCCATCAGTGAAGCAGCTGAAGATGGTTGGGCGTAGGACACTGCACTCAGGAACTCTTGCAGCGATGTCTTGGGGCTGAGATGATTGGCTTCCAACAGCACAACCATTTTCTTTTGTGCTAAGTATGACTCCAACCTGTGGTGAGTTTTCCCTCGATTCCCATTGACTTCAATGGGACTTCTAGGTCTCCTTGATGTCACACTCGTTCAAATGCTGCCTTGATGTCAAGGGCAGTCACTCTTACCTCACCTCTGAAATTCAGCTCTTAGATCGTGTTTGAACTAAGGCTGTAATGAGGTCAGGAGCTGAGTGGCCCGGGCGGAATCCAAACTGAGCATCGGTGAGCAGGTTGTTGCTGAGTAAGTGCTACTTGATAGAACTGTCAGTGACACCTGCCATCACTTTGCTGATGATTGCAAGAAGACTGATAGGGCAGTAATTGGCTGGATTGGATTTGTCCTGCTTTTCGTGGACTCGACATACCTGGGAAATTTTCCACGTTGTCAGATAGGTACCTGTGTTGTAGCTGTACTGGAACAGCTTGGCTAAGGGTGCGGCTGGAGCATAAGTCTTCAGTACTAGAGCCGGATGTTGTCGGAGCCCATAGCCTTTGCTGTATCCAATGCCTGCAGCTGTTTGTTGATATCATGTGGAGTGAATCAAATTGTCTGAAGACTGGCATCTATGATGGTGGGAACTCCGGAGGGGACCGAGAAAGATTATTCCCTTGGAACTTCAGGCTGAAGATGGTTGCAAATGCTTCAGCCTTGTCTTTTGCACTGACATGCTAGGCTCTGCCATCATTGAGAATGGGGATGTTTATGGAGCTTCCCCCTCTGACTAGTTGTTTAATTTTCCGCCACCATTCATGATCATACCACAATATTGGAATATTAATGTTGTACCATAATACTGCAGTATTAGAATTACAGTTCTGTTATATTAATATAGAACTACCATGAACAGGAACATAAATGTTGTACTACCAGAAAGTACAATATCAATATATAATTACCACAATACTGGAATATTACTTTGTACCATTGCAATGCTGGTAGATTAATGTCATACCATAATACTGTAAATCTGATTCTTTGGTTGTGGGATCGCTTAGCTCTGTCCATAGCCTGCTGTTTCTGCTGTTTAGCATGCATTTAGTCCTGTGTAGTAGCTTCACCAGGTTGGCACTTCATTTTTTGGTATGCCTGGTGCTGCTCCTGACTTGCTCTCCTACAGTCCTCATTGAACCAAGGTTGGTTCCCTGACTTGAGGGTAATGGTTGAATGAGGGATACAGTTTACAGATTGTTGTTGAATAGATTTCTGCTGCTGATGGCCCACAGCATCTCATGGATGCCCAATTTTGAGCTGCTGAATCTGTTCTGAGTCTAACCTATTTAGCATGGTGGTGGTACCACACGACACGATGGAGGGTGTCCTCAATGTGATGACAGGACTTTGTCTGTAAGATCAAGATAATGATATCATATTACTATAACATTGATCTAGAAACACCATAATATTGATGTCGTGCCATAATACTGTAATATCATTGTAATACTATTACAATTCTGTAATATTAATATAGAACTACCACAAACTGGAACACCAATGTTGTACTACCACAATCTGGAATATCAATATATAACTACCACAATACTGAAACATTAATGTCGTATCATTGCAATGCTGGTATATTAATGTAATACCACATTACTGTAAAATTATGACACTACTACAATGTACAATTTAAAAATAAAAGCTCTGCTGCTTTGATGAGCCTTTATATATCACCCTTTAACTGTTTCGTATGTATGCTATGTATTTGAATTCCTATTTTTATTATTGTTTATTTATTTTGTGTTTAAAAACTAAGCTTACATTTCCTCCTATTCCTTCCTTAACCTGAGGTCTAATGTGTGTTGTTTTTGTAGTTGTAGCATAGTTAGGGCATTCATGATAAAGTCTCAGAGTCTAGATAAAGTCAACTAAGAATTCTATTATTTACATATCTCTATTTACATTCTCTTCAAGCCTCTCTAGCTAGCACCCTTCATGCTACTACTCTCTTCTTCCAAAGCCCATTATCATGTGACTGTTAACATCATCATCACTACAGTGGGAGGGTTTGCTCTCACTGTCTCCAGCATTAACCCTTTCAGGTCCTTATACTACAAGCTGCATCTGGGAGCTCGAACCCTCACCTCTTTAATTCAGTTCCTAATGCCTGAAATTTAATCCCAGAGGCCAGCTGGAAAACAGAACATTAAAGCCTGGTCACTTCAGTGGAGCAACCAATCAAACTTTTCAAGCTTTTTTGAGCCACACTTTGTGACCATAAAGCATCCAATGAGTTATCTTGTCTCTAATCAAAACAATTGCGATTAGAAGCCTGTGACCAGTGGTGTACCACAGGGATCAGTGCTGGGACCCTTGCTGTTTGTCGTGTACATTAATGATTTAGATGTGAATATAGGAGGGATGATCAGTAAGTTCGCAGATGACACGGAAATTGGTGGTGTCGTAAATAGTGAGGAGGAAAGCCTTAGATTACAGAACGATATAGATGGGCAGAGCAGTGGCAAATGGAATTTATTCCTGAGAAGTGTGAGGTGATGCATTTTGGGAGGACTAACAAGGCAAGGGAATATACAATGGGTGCTAGGACCTTCGGAAGTACAGATGGTCAGAGGGACCTTGATGTACTTGTCCATAGATCACTGAAGGAAGGAGCACAGGTAGATAAGGTCGTTAGGAAGGCATATGGGATACTTGCCTTTCTTAGCCGAGGCATAGAATATAAGAACAGGGAGGTTATGATGGAGCAGTATAAAATGCTAGTTAGGCCACAGCTGGAGTATTGTGTACAGTTTTGGTCGCCACACTTTAGGAAGGATGTGATTGCACTGGAGAGGGTGCAGGGGAGATTCACCAGGATATTGCCTGGGCTGGAGCATTTCAGCTATGAAGAGAGACTGGATTGGCTAGGGTTTTTTTTCCTTAGAGCAGAGAAGGCTGAGGGGGGACCTGATTCAGGTATACAAAATTATGAGGGGTATAGATAGGGTAGATCGGAAGAAACTTTTTCCCTTAGCGGAGGTGTCAATAACCAGGGGGCATAGATTTAAGGTAAGGGGCAGGAGGCTTAGAGGGAATTCGAGGAAAAATCTTTTCACCCAGAGGGTGGTTGGAATCTGGAACACACTGCCTGAAGGGGTGGTAGAGGCAGAAACCCTCACAACATTTAAGAGGTATCTAGATGAGCACTTGAAATGCCATAGCATACAAGGCTAAGGGCCAAGTGCTGGAAAATGGGATTAGAATAGATAGGTGCTTGATGGCCAGCACAGACATATAGGTCAAAGGGCCTGTTTCTGTGCTGTATAACTCTATAACTCTATGACTAAATGTTAGCTAGCACTAAAGGACTAAATATGCTTATTAACGGCATATACATTTCTATGATTTAAACAATTGGCTTTGATTTTCATTTGATTGGTATTTTGATTTTCCTACTATGGGGTCAGCCTTGGCTCATTTGGTAAAACTCTCTTGTTTCTTGTTAAAAGGTTGTGGGTTTAAGTCCCATTCCTGAGACTAGGGCACATAATCCAGCCTTATTCTCCAATACAGAACTGAGGGAGTACTGCACTGTCAGAGGTGTTATCTTTTGGATGAGACATTAAACCGAGGTCCTGTCTTCCCTCTTAGATGGACATAAACGCTCCCATGGCACTATTTCTAAGAGGAGTTGAGGAGTTTTCCCTGGTGTTATTTATCACTCAACCAACATCACTAAAGCAGCTGATCTGGTCTTATCACATTGCTGTTTGTAGGATCTTGCTGTGTGCAAATTGGCTACTCTGCTTCCCTACATTAAAACAATGACTACACTTCAAAAGTACTTCACTGTAAAGCACTTTGAGATGTGCTGAGGTTGTGAAAGGCTCGATAGAAATGCAAGTCTTTTTACTTCAGGCACTGAGATAAGGTTTGCATAAAGCGGGAATTTTTCTGTGTGTGTCACTTGTCTTTATCCTTACATATGAAAAGCAATGTAGTCCAACATTATTGTTACAATGCATATTGAACAAGAAGAACGGGAGTGGGAGTCTAGACATTGAGGCCACTTTGTGTTCTATTATGCCAGTTAGCATTTTCCAATGTGGGCTTACTGTGGCTGAAAATGCTTTAGCTGCTGAAATTTCGACTGTCTAGATCTATTTTCTGTTCGAAAGCCTTACATGCCATGCTATTACTCTTGGCTTTAACATTTATTCTGATTCAAACTGTATCGTGAGAACCCACAGCATTGTCAGAGAACAGATGAGATGTTAAACTTGGGTAAAAGATCCCATGCAGTATTCTAAGAAAAGCAAGGGAATTCTCCTGATGATCTGGCCAATATTTATTCCTCAATCAACATTTACAACAGATGATTTGGTCATTATTTCATTGTGGGATGTTGCTGTGTGCATTTTGGCTGCTGCTTTTCCTACTTTACAATAATGACTTCATTTTAAAAATACTTCATTGGCTGTAATATGCTTTGGAATGTCCTGAGGGCGTGAAATATGCTATATAAATGAAAGTTCTTTCTTTTCTCAGTTTCTAATCAATTGTGGCATACTGCTGAATACCAATACACTTAACATATATCTGTTCTACTCCTCTAATTTGCATGTGTCAAGACGTAGTCACTGTTTGGTGCTTTGTTATGCTTTTGCCTCTCCATTGCGATTGCCACTGGTCTCTTTACATTCTTCTGGGTATTGAGAGCTCTCCTGATGATATTACAATTATCTGCTGCCTCTATTATTTGCCTAAAGAGATCTCCATTTACCTGACCCTTTCCAGTACACTGCAGTCCTCTGCATTATTCATTTCTACCCTGCATTTCCTGTTATAGTCACCCATTAGGGTACTGTAGTATACAGCAGTTGTGTTACTGGACTAGTATCCAGAAGCCTAGACAAATAATGCAGAGGACATGGGTTAACCTCCCACCAGGGTGATTTGAATCAAGTTTAAAAAGGCTGGAAATTAAATACTGACATCAGGAAAAAAGTGATCATCCAGCTGAATGATGTAAGAATCTAACAGTTTCATTAATGTCCTTTAGGGAGCAAAATGACCTATATGTGACACCAGTACCACCAATGTGATTGACACTTAACTGCTCTCTGAAGACACTCCAGCTCAAGGTATGCGAGTTGGAGACAGTCCAACACACAAGGAAGGGAGAGGAATTTCTCATAGATTTCTCCAGAGTACAGTCACATCTCAGAGGAAAGAAAGGTTGCAGGGAGGGGAGAATGCGACTGTCAGTCAGCAGGTTAGGGGAAACCAAGGGTAGATAGAGGAGGAGGCCCCACAGACAATGGGATTATCCAACAGGTACGTTTCATTGGTGCAAAGAATAGTGTAGATCCAGGGGACTGGGAGAGATATAAAGAACCACAAAGGAAGACAAAGAAGATAGTAAGAGGTGCAAAAAAGTGAATATGAAACAAAACTTGCAAGAGGTATCGCGATTAAAACAAAATGTTTTTACAATTATATTAGAAGAAAAAGGGTAGTCATTGCTAGTTCTTTTGGGCCTCCTTATCTCGAGAGACAATGGATACGCGCCTGGAGGTGGTCAGTGGTTTGTGAAGCAGCGCCTGGAGTGGCTATAAAGGCCAATTCTGGAGTGACAGGCTCTTCCACAGGTGCTGCAGAGAAATTTGTTTGTTGGGGCTGTTGCACAGTTGGCTCTCCCCTTGCGCCTCTGTCTTTTTTCCTGCCAACTACTAAGTCTCTTCGACTCGCCACAATTTAGCCCTGTCTTTATGGCTGCCCGCCAGCTCTTTTATATTATATTATATTATATTTATATTTATATTTATATTATATTACAATTATATTAGAAGAAAAAGGGTAGTCATTGCTAGTATAGGCCCTTTAAAAGCAGATGCGGGTAATATTGCAAGTGAAAATAAGGAAATTGGACAATGGTTGAAGAATAATTTTGTGTCAGTCTTCACAGTAGAGGAAGAGGATAATACACCTGACTTTAACAGGGAAAATAATAATGAATCAAGAGCTGGCACTCACTAGAGTTAACATAAGCAAGAAAACAATATTTGAAATGATAATGGCACTAAAGACTGTTTAATCCCCAAGATCTGGTTTCTACCCCAGGGTTTTAAAGGAAGTAGGGGAGGAAATTGCAGATACTTTAGCCATAATCTTTCGAAGAGCTCTTGATGCAGGAATTATCCCTTTAGATTGGAACATAGCAAATGCATCTATTGTTTAAGAAAGATGAGAGAAAGAAACCAGGAAATTATAGACCTGTTTGTCTAACATCTGTTGTGAAGAAATTACTGGAATATATAATTAAGGACAGAGTGACTGAGCATTTAAAGAAATTTGAGCTGATTAGAGAGAGTCAGCAAAGATCTGTAAAAGGGAAAGCTATGTCTAACAAATCTATTGAATTTTTTGAGGAAGTAACTGAAATAGTAGACAGAGGAATGCCTATGTATGTAGTTTGTCTAGGCTTCCAGAAGGCATTTGATAAGGTTCCACATAAGAGACTGTTAGATAAAATTAAAGCTCATGGAATTGAAGGCAAAATTAAACACCTGATTAAGAAATTGGAAGGAAATGACCAGTGGTGTCCCACAAGAATTTGTGCTGGCATCTCAACTATTCACTATAATTATTAATGACTTAGTTAACAGAATCGAGAGCCATATATCTAAGTTTGCTGATGATACAAAGATTCGTGGCATATCGAAAGGAGCATAAAATTACAAAGACACATTGATAAGTTCCATGAGTGGGTAAAACAGTGTCAGATGGATTTCAATACATGTAAGTGTGAGATCATCCATTTTGAACCAAAAAAGGATAGATACAACTATTTTTAAATGTTGAAAAGCTAGGAACAATGGAAGTCTGAAGAGAATTAGGGGTCCACGCGCAGTCACTAAAGTGTAGCGGTCACATCCAAAAGTAATCAGAAAGACTAATGGAATGTTAGCCTTTAAATATAAAGGGCTAGAATACAAACAGGAGTTAGCTTTGCTACAGCTATACCAAGCCCTGGTTAGACCACATCTGGAGTACTTGTACAGTTCTGAACTATGCACTTTAGGAGGGATATGTTGACCTTGGAAAGAGTGCAGAGCAGATTCACCAAAATGTTTACAGGATTCCAAGAGTTAAATTATGAGAAGAGATTGCATAAAGATGTCTTGTATTCCTGGAATATGTTGTGTGTTGTTGTTGTATTTAGTTGCGTAATAGGGACGTTCTGGAAAAAGTCTTAGACTCAGGATAAGGTCAACTAAGAACTGTTTATTATTTACATAATACTAAATATACTCTCATCAAGCCTCCTAAGCTAGCATCCTTCATGCTGCTCTCTCTCATCTCTCCAGCCTAATCACGTGACTGTTACACCTTGCAGTGGGAGGGGTTGCTCTCACTGTCTTCAGCATTAACCCTTTACTTCCTTATACTACATCTCCTCCTAAGTCTTTATCTAACATTTTATCAAACATATTTATATACTTGACTTATCTACTACCCTTTCTCTCCCCAAGTCACTGACTTCACAGATTTAGTCAGATAGGAGGTTTGATAACGCTCCCCGATCTGGTTGTAGTCTGACTGGGATGATTTGTATTCTCCTTTGTATATCTGGATCGCTGACTTGTTTGCTCTTTACTATGGATTTTAGCCTTCTGTTCGGATTGGGTTTGTTCCTCTTCATCTGGATCTTCCAAATGAATGACTGCTTGTTGCTTTTGAGGGATAGGGATGATAGTTCTATTTCTTATGTTTCCTTCAGTTGTGTGTATAACATACGACCACTGGTAGTTCTCGTTTCTATGGATTACTGTACCTTTTCTTTCCAGGTCACATATCCAGACCCTTTGACCATTTTTTTAGTTCAGGCAAGTTTCTTGCTCGAAATCTTCAATTATAATTCCGGGTTTGTTGCCTTTTGTAAGAGTTCTCCCTGTCTCTTACTTTTTTGTAGTCCTAGACATTCAACCTGGAAAGCAAGTTCTTCGGAAACATAGGAAGCTGTGTTCTTATCTCCCTTCCCATCTGTAGTTCTGCTGGTGATAATCCACACATCAGCAGCATAGATCTATAAATTAAAAGTGGAATGGGAAGATCGTCGTTCTTTTTTTAGTAATGACTTAATGGTTCTTACACCTCTTTCCACCTCGCCATTTGACTGTGGGTACCCTGGCGAACTCATGAGATGTCAAAATCCCAGCTTCGTCGCAAACTGAGAAAAAGATTCATTCGCAAATTGTGGTCCATTGTTTGACAATATTTCGTCAGGGATACCATGCATCACAAAGATGTCTTGAAGAGTTTGATGACCGTTTCTGTCATTGCAGAATGCAGTCTTCTGACTTCTATCCACCTTGAGAAGTAATCAATGATGATCACGTATGACTTCCTGCCAAACATAAAAAAGTCCATACCCAGCCTTTGCCACGGTCTGGTTGGAAACTGTGTGGTTAACAGGGGTTCATGTTGTTCTGGTCTCTGTACTGCGCATGTCTGACAATTTTGGATCATGTTCTTGATATCCTTAGATATTCCAGGTCACCATACTGAAGATTGTGCCCTCGCTCTGCACTAGGTTATACCCAAATGGCCTTGGTGTAAACAATCTAAGATCTCTGATCTCAGTGGACTAGGAATGATTAGTCTGTCATTCTAAACTAACAAGTCATCTATAATGGTAAAGTATTTCCAATACTCATAAAACATTTTCATTGTTCTCCCACATGGACGTTCTTGTGGCCACCCTTGTGTGCAATACTGCCTTACGTGACTACAGTCCTGTTGGAGAAAATCCAGATTGTGCCCAATTGTTGAACAAATTCTCCGGACTCAGACGTTGAGAATCAAACACTTTATTGCATGATATCATGGGGAGCACACCTTACCTAAAGGCGGTCCAGTGCTACTCCCAAGAGCTACAGATCGCCGTGGACTTATATAGTATAAAAGAGGCAGAGCTAACAGTTTCAAAATTATATAAGCACCCATAATATGGTCACAAGACTGCCTACTTGACTGTGCACCATGCAGAGTCCGAGGTCAGCAAAACATCAGTTTCAACAATAACAAGCTAGTTCATTAATTCAATGCCCACTCCAGACACCATATCTGGCCGTAACATCTGATTGTGGTTTGCTGCTCTGTCTACAATTTATGACCGTTGGTTAGATTAGCTACAAGCTGTGTCCTGTTTTTCTTTCTCTACAAAGTTAAGTAATAATTAGCAAAACTCAGAAAAATTCTCCAACAAGTCCTCATCACGCTTTTGGGCTTGGCATATTTCCTGCAACTTCTGTGGGCTCGCTGGCCAATTTTGTGCTGTATGTTGTGAATATGATTCTATCTCACATTCAAAATTCACATCTTTCTGTACTGAATAGTCTACCATCGCTCTAGCAAGCACATCGACTGATGATTGCAACTTCCCTTGGAAGTATACTATTTCACATGTATACTGCACCAACCTTAGACAGAATCTTTGTATTCGTGGAGGCATTTTTGCAATCTCCTTCACATCTAACAATGATACCAAAAGTTTATGGTCTGTCTCGATGACAACACAACGATGTAGTCGGAAAATTTTTCAAATGCCAAAGTAACAGCTAGTGCTTCTTTTTCTGTTACTGCATACCGTGTTGCTGTGTCTGACAAAGTTCTTGACACATAGAATATTGGTCTACAGGAACAATCAGGTTGCTCCTGAAAAGGAAGCCAGTTGAGGAGGTGTCTGCCGCTATCGCTGTAGGTAGTGTAGGGTTGTAGTGTGCCAAGATGTCTAGTGATATAAGCATCTCTTTTATTCTCCTGAATGTTTGTTCCTGGTGGGAATTTCATTGCTACTTCATTGCTGCTTGCTATTTTCTGAGGAGTTGGCACAGTGGATCAGTTATCCGAGTTAAATTAGGTAGAAACTTTGTTAGCTGGTTTACCATTCCCAGGAATCTCTGGAGCTGCTGAACAGTAGTAGGAGTCGGAAATTCTGTAATGGCCCTCGTCTTCTGTGGATCTGCCATTATGCTTTCATTGCTCACTATGTGTCCCAAGAAACGAATTGAGGTCTTGGAAAATTCGCACTTCTTGGTCAGAGTAAGTCCTGCCTCTTGAAGTCTCTGTAGAACCATTCGAACTCTTTTGTCATGTTCCCCTACTGATTGCCCATGTATCAGGGTGTCATCCATGTGACAAATAACTCCTTTGAGCCCTAAGGTGTTAGAAATAGACCTTTGAAATATCTCTGTTGCAGACGTTATTCCAAACAGCAATTTATTAAAACAAAATCTCCTGTAAGGCGTTATAAATGTAGTCAAGAATCTTGAGGTCTCATCTAGGGGTACCTGCCAAAGCCCACTATTGGCATTGCGTTTTGTAAACATGGTGCTCAGAGAGTTTCGTTAAGTAGTCATCAACTGTAGACATTGGGTGAATTTCACACACTTTTGCTATGTCGAGCTCTGTTAAATCCACGCAAATACACAGAGTTCCATTTTGTATTGGGACAGGAACCATAGCTGAACACCACTCCGGTGGTTGTTTTACAGGAGAGATAACACCCATTCTTGTCAACTCTTCCAATTGGCCTTGAACTTGGCTTAATAATGGATGAGGTATCTTTCTGGGTGTAAAGATACACACTGGCCTGGCCCCTTCCTTGAATGTGATTCTGTACTCTGTCTTGAGTCTTCCAAGCCCTGTGAACAGCTTTGGGTATTCTGCTTGGTAGTGATTCTTTACCCGTTTGCCTGACTTTGTCTATCTTCTTGATCAAATGCCAGTCTAAGCATGCTTTTCTATTCAGTAAGGAAAATTCTTGATTATGCAAGACATATAAGGTCTCCATGATATTTCTCCCTCTGTGTTGGAGAGTTGCTTGTAGTTTGCCTTTTCCTCTCAGTTGTGTCCCGCCTGGACCATGCAACTATGTATCCGATGATTGTAGGCAATGTCTCATCAACCACGGCTCTTGGTCTGACAGAACTGTGACACTAGCACCTGTGTCCAGTTTAAAATTCATGAGGTGTCCGTTTACGTAGATGTCCACCACCCAGAATCCTTGATTTGGGTCATTTATTTCTCCAAGAAAATGTCCTGGTGTTTTGTCTTCTGGATACTGATCACTTGATTCACTATTCTCTGCGTGATAGTCTTCTGCTTTGCACTCTTGAGTAAAGAGGTTTTGCTCTGGCACATTTTCCAATAATGTCCAGTCTTTCTACAATTGAAGCACTCTGCTTTATTTGTTGGACACTGCTCCCTTCTGTGAGTCTTCCTGGCTCCACGGCGTTGGCACAGTGTCATGCACCTTCTCACCTGTGTGTGTTTTCTTTTCCACAAAGTGTTTCTCAGACCTTGGCTTCACAAACTGTACCGTCATGGGCCTTCTTCCCATCCACGGCTTGTCTTCAGCCTGCAGAATGGCCCTATTTTGTTTGCAAACTTCAGCCTGTCTTACAATCTGAATGGCCGTTTCAAGTGTAAGGTCCTCCTTTGACTGTAAAAGGTCTGATAAAGATTCATCAACTATCCCACAACTATTCAGTCTCTGATTAGTTCTGCCTTTAATTCACCTTATTTGTATCCCTCGGCCAAATGATATAGATCATTAGTATAAGAATCTATGGACTCGCCTATCTTCTGCGTCATTTATTAAATTTGCCTCTTTCCAGGATTTTATTGCTGTGATGATTAAAATATTTATGAAAAGCTTAAAGGACATCTTCAATTTTATCAGAAGCTTCGTTTACCCCTTGCCTCATAATTACGTCGTCTGCAATTGCACTTACTGAATATGAAAGGGTGTTGACCTGTTCTACTTCTGACTTGTATGGAGTTGGGCAGCAATCCTAAACCTTAGGAACTTTTTCCTGGAAATAGACCAATTTTGAACCTGATTGGGTCCTTCTAGATCTTGAAAACTTTCTGGCGTTCCGAATTTTGAATCCATATTACTTGCTACGCTTTATTAAGGCCTTTTAGGGTGTTCTCCTTTGTTTTAAAATCTTGCAGGTTTGAATGGAGGTTTGCACGGTCTTTTGGGGATTTCCCGAGCTTTCCGACCTTTCCCATGCTTTCTGTCCGCAGTCTGACTAAGCAATGGCTGCCGACTCAAGTCATCTCTTCGCCTGAGATCGACTTCTCTACCCGTGGTTTTGACCCAGTGCACCGTTAACCATTACTGGCCCCATACAAATCTCTCACCCGATCCTGAACCGTCGCCCGGATCTGAAACTCGGACCCAGTTGCTGGACTTAGATGTGCCGATGCAGACCCTCATGCTTCTGTGGTGTGGTCTGAGAAGCTGCAGGGCTTTCTCACCAACAGTCGGTGTCGTCTGTGGCTACGGAGCAGCTCCTGAGTTTGTTGCAGGCTCCCGACTAGATCTGCTGTTTTCCTGGTGGTTCTCCACGAGGTAGCGACATCTTCAAATTTTCTTGATCGTTTTAACAAGTGCCACCATGCTGTGTGTTGTTGTTCTATTTGGTATCGTAACAGGGACGTTCTGGAGAAGTCTCAGACTCAGGATAAGGTCAACTAAGAGCTGTTTATTATTTACATAATACTGTATACACTCTCATCAAGCCTCCTAAGCATCCTTCGTACTGCTCCCTCTTCTTCTCCCCAGCCTCTCCTCATATGATCGTTATATCATCATTCTTACATCGGGAAGGGTTGCTCACTGTCTTCAGCATTAACCCTTTACATCCTTATACTACAGAATATCGAAGGTTAAAGGATGATTTGATTGAGGCTTTTAGGGTTTTGAATGGAATTGATAGGGTAGATAGAAACCTTTTCCACTGGTGGGCAAGTCTAGGATGAGGGAAAATAACCTTAAAATCAGAACCAGGCCTTTCAGGAGAGAAGTTAGGAAAGACTCCTTCACTCAAAGGGTGGTGGACGTGTGGAATTCTTTCCAACAAGAAGTAGATATTAGCTCAAGTAATAATTTTAAATCTGAGATTGATAAATTTTGCTAGCTAAGGGCATTAAGCAAAATGGAGCCAAGGCAGGTAGATGGAGTTAGGATACAAATCAGCTCTGACCTCATTGGATGCTGGAACAGGTTTGAGCAGCTGCATGAACTAGTCTTGTTCTTGCGTTCTAAAATGCATGCCTCACCAGTGACTCAGCACATCCCAAGAATTCATTGTTTTAAAATTTGATAGCTCTTACCAGCTAAGCTTAAAAGAAATTAAACCCTCCTAGTGAAAATAAGATCTCAAGAGGTTTAATGAATATAATTATGCATAATCTAATAAAAATATAACAAAATATAACCAACTGCTCAGGGAATATAAAACAATCTCAAGATTCAGACGGTGGGGGGCAAATTCAATAGCCTCTGACGTTGGGCACGGGGTTTAGGATTCGGTATGATTCTGCTGTAGGTGGGCTACTTTCTAATTTGCACGGTTGCTGCATGCAGCCAGTACACACAAGTTCTGTGCAACCAGCACCATTTAAAACTAGGCTGCAATACTTAAATCCAACCTACAGCTCTTAAAGGGGAGGTGCATTCTGGCTGGAGCGGATATTGGCATAATTTGTGTAACAATGTCTGAGCAGGAAGAAAAGTGAATTATGGCACTACAGATGAGAGCGTGCTCCAAGATTATCAGACACTGCACTATATGCTTTGGTGGAGTTGCTGTGGGAGGAGATGAGAGGTTCTGTATCTGCAGTGGGCCAGGAGGCCCTCAGATAAATTGAGAAGGCAGTGGGAACAGATAACCGTGGCTGTTAATGCCAGCAGTCAAGACCGGGGACTAGATGCAGTGTCGCAATAAGTTCAATAACCTCATACAAATGGTCAAGGTCAGCCAATTAATCTTCAAAATGCCACATCCCAACAACTGCACCTCAAGCCTCATACACTCCTCAATGCACCACACTCCCATCACTCAGCTACCAACAATCATGACTCACATCTCACATTCAAAGCTTCACCTCACCCTCACACACTTAGCCCTGCTGCAAACCTCACACCAATATCGCACAGGTTGTACACACTGCCAGCAATTCAACCATGCAGGCACAGCACCCATACAGATTGCATACACATTAGCACACTTCCCTCTCTCCTGCAAGAAAAGGAGGCAACAGGAGCTAACCAGCAGGGGAACTGGCATAACCATGTCCTTACCCCAATGAAGGAGATGGTGGTCACCAACACTGAAGTGGCCACAACTGAGGCTATGGCCAGCAGGGGAGTTGAGACCATCGAAGATGAAGGTATGCTCATAACTAATCCTCCTTCTCACAACCCACTTCTCCCTCATCCCACAATCTCTTCTGATTTACAAGCTACAGATGGGACAAGCATGTAGTTCTTGTTTCTCCTCCCCCCCCCCCCCCCCTTCCCTCATTACAAGCTCAGACTTCTGTAATGTAAGGTCAGCTTGCTGTCTTGCAAGCTGAGACTACTCCCATCAACACTTGTGCCTTTCTCCTTTCAGATATACAAGAGTTATCATCTGGATAGGCAGTGGTGGAAGAGCAAAAGCAGCCACCCACTCAAATGCTGACATTGTATGCAACTTAGAGGCAAGATCTGCACATGGTAAAACACTGAACACGAGTGGGCTTGCAGCCGTGGCAGGACAAGAGTCGCAAACGTGCCAGTTTGCCTGAAGACGAGGTCACACATGTGTTCTGCTATAGAGGATTCAGATGAGCAGCTCCCTGGGACAGGCTACAGAAGACGGCTAATGGGTGTGCAACAATGAAATGCATGTTGCGCTAGCAGGTAGCCAGAAAACCTGTGTGCAACGTCAAAAACCATGGAGAAGTCCAGCACCAATTTGGAATGGGGCTTTGCGCAGACCTTGGAGCCCATCCTTTCCAGTGTGGAAGTGATGGCCAGCTCCATGAAAACACTTGTGGACACAATCATGATGTAATGTCTAATGGCTGATGTCGCAACTTTCATTGCCGCACAAGCAGCAGCCTTGGTGCTGCTGTGGAAGCTCAGTCTTCTGTAATGCAAGGTCAGTTAGCTGCCCTGCAGGCTCAGACTACTCCCTTCACGGCTGCAGATACCAGTGTTCAAAAGGGTTTGAAGGATGTCACAGGAATCCAGCAATCTGTCCTCCAACCATCACCAGAATTGCTGAGGCACCATCCCAAGAGAGTGGCAGGGCCTCTGTGGAGTATAAATCTACTGTCCTCTCTGAAGATGACAGCATTCATCCTCCTACCCCTGCCACTCCACCAGTGCCTTTGCTGTTGCCTGTCAGCTAGCCAGCCCAGACTGCTGCTACCCATCTTGGTGCAGTCCAAGAACAGGCCTTCTAGGGCCAGAGCTGCTTGAAGGCATCCTCCAAGATCATCTGTAGTCTCCTCCACTGAAAGTCAGCAACCTTCCACCAGTCATGCTATAGACACTAGCGTAGCATTGTCTAGGATCACTAGACTAGGCAAAGGCACACAGAAGACTGGCACTGAGGGAATGCACAAGGCTGGTTAGTTGAGGTTTGTATGTAATATGGCATGATTTGGTTTATAGATTTGTTTTTTTAAATGTTCTTTTGGCTTTTATTTTTGTATTGTGGCCAAGCAGATGTTCTAATGGTCAGTAACAGAGGGAAGGTAAGGTGTGGGATTGTTGGTAAATGGGGAATTGGGGTTGTGTTTACTGGTATCGCAGCTGGATGAAGCATTCACGGGCAGCCCAGCCAGCCTGGGTAGTCTGGGTTACCTCCTCCCTCCCTCCCTCCTCAGCTGGTCATCGTATAGCTGGTGGCAAGGGTTGTGCCCTCATGATGGTGAGGTTGTGCAGCATGCAGCAAGACACCATGAACAGTACTGAGTTCTGAGTCCTGCAGGGATCCACCAGAGCGGTTCAGGCAGTTCAAGCATTGATTCAGCACCTCAATAACCTGCTCTATCACATTTCATGTGGCAACATGGCTTTTGTTGTACACACGCTGCCCATGTGCACATGTTGCATAATGGAGTCATGAACCATGTCGTCAAAGGATAGCCCTTGTCACCCACTATCCACCTGCTGGTTTGTCATGGTTGCTCAAATTCAGACGGCACTGCAGACCATTACAGAATGAAGGCATCATGACTGTTGCCAGGATACCGAGCATTGACTTGCATGATACAATGCGTATGGTCATCATACACATTGAGGGAGTGGAATCTTTTTCAGTTGCAGTATATCTCAGAGTTGATATGCAGTGCCTGCAAAGTGGCGTGCATGCAGTCAATGGCACCCTGCACTGCGGGGAAGCCTGCAATCTATGCAAAGCCACCTGCATTCTCTGCCTGCTTCTGGTGGTGAGAAAACAAAATGTATTGAGTTCTCTTGGAATACAGAATCTCAAAGACCTCCCTTATGCAAAAGTGGACAGAAAACTGGGAGATGTTGCAAATAACACCAGCTCCAGCCTGGAAGGAGCCAGACACAAATATTCATAGCCACGCTCACCTTCACAGCCACTGGCAGGGGTGGTCTAACCCTGCTCTGAAGTTGCAGCTGTGGCTGCAGTAACAGTGAGGACATCTGTACTGAACAGTCTGATGCACTGTTCTGCACTGAGTTCAGGTGGGTGGATATGGCCTCCTTGCTGAGAGCCCTTCTTCCACTCCTCCTCCATCTTCAACAGCTTGTCATGCTCTCTTTCACTTCTCCCTGTCATGCAGTAGTCTAAGGGGAATGCATACAGCCACATCCATGTCTGGAAGCAAGTGGTTTGTGCAGAATCCAGCATGTGCCACACCACTCCCTGTAGACTTCAGCAACTTAAAAAAATTCTAGAAAACACCAAACACTTGCACATCGTAGCAACAGCCACAAAAAAATCAATCAGTAACTAATCCCTTTAAATAACACTGATGATGGGGGTCCTTCCTGCTGCTGAACACGGCTTCAGCTCTGTGTGTTTAAGAGATGGCATTAGCTGCAGCATTGAGCTCCAAAATGGTACCATTGGTATTAAATCAGTTACATGCTGATGCCACAATCTGCCTACTTTGCATACTTCCGGTGGATGTATACCGTGCACTCGCTAAAGCCCTCACCAAAATGGCATCCGGCATGGCTTGCACCAGACGTGTGCATGCGCACTGCAGATGCCATTTTGCAGCCAAAACAGTATATGCGGCACCAAATAAGAGGGTAGCACAGAGCCAAGCTTTGTGGTCATTGACGCTGTCATTCAATCCCACCTGAACTCATCAATGTATTCACTATTTTGAAGTTTTGTTTGACAGATATCATTATCCTGTCCATAATTAACGTTCTAGTGTATTGTGTCAATCGTGAGGTCACAGAGATAATACTGAAGGCACTGGCACAAAACAAATGAAGATACTGAAACTATATTTGCCACTAGAGGGCAGCACTTATCACCTGCTTTATGAACAGGCCCACAGAGAGCAGAGCTTAAGGTAATAGTTGTATTGGCTTTCACTTACAAGCGTCAATTTTAATAATGCTCTTAGTTCAAGGGGGAGCGTGTCCCCACTAGCCATGTGCATTGGAAGATTATGGACACACTGCCCATGACAGAGTGCATTCATAATAGCTTAACATAAACAATATTGTGGGAGCTCTGCTATCACAGAATCATAGAACGGTTACAGTACATAGAGACGCATTCCACCTGTTGTGTCCGTGCCAGCTCCCCGCAAGAGCAACTCAGCTAGTTCCACTACCCTGCCCTTTCCCCATAGCCCTGCAATTCTTTTGTCTTTAGGTGCTTATTCAATTCCCTTTTGGAAGCTCTGATGGTATTTGCTTCTAATATGTTCTGAGAAGTGTTTTCCAGATCCTAACCACTCGCTGTGTATAGGTTTTCCTCATGTCGCCTTTGGTTCTTTTGCCTATCACCTTAAATCAGGATGGTATGTTGCCTCCCTGGTGCTAGGGTCAAGGATGTCACGGAGTGGCTGCAGGACATTCTGAAGGGGGAGGGTGAACAGTCAGAGGTCGTGGTACACATTGGTACCAATGACATAGGCAGAAAGAGGGATGAGGCCCTGCAACAAGAATTTAGGGAGTTAGGTAGCAGATTAAAAAGCATGACCTCAAAGGTTGTAATCTTTGGATTACTCCTGGTGCCACGTGCTAGTGAGCATAGTAATATGAGGATAGAGCAGATGAAAGCATGGCTGAGGAGATGGTGTAGGAAGGAGGGCTTTAGTTTCCTGGATCACTGGGTCTGTTTCTGGCAAAGGTTGGACTTGTACAAGTTGGACAGGTTGCACCTGAACCAAAACGGGACCAACATCCTTGCTGGGAGGTTAGCTAGTGCTGTTGTGGGGGGGAGGGGTTTAAAGTAATTTGGCAGGGGAATGGGATACAGAGTGGGGGTACAGTAGGGGGTGATGCTTAGTCAAATATAGAAGAGAAACTGAGTCAGCCTGGAAGGCAGAGCAAATATAGACCTGTTAAGGCACATGTGAAAAATGCAAGGCTGGATTGCATCTATTTTAATGCAAGGAGTCTTACTAGTAAGGCAGATGAATTGTGGGCGTTGATTAGCACATGGGAATATGATATTATTGCTATCACAGAGACACAGAGACATGGTTGAGGGAGGGGCAAGACTGGCAACTCAATATTCCAGAGTATAGAATCTTCAGGCGTGACAGGGGAGGGGGATAAAAGAAGAGTTGGCATTGCACTGTTGATCAAGGAGTCAATTACTTCAGTAAGGAGAGATGATATCTTAGAAGGTTCCTCAAATTAGGCCATATGGGTAGAACTTAAAAACAAAATGGGGGCAATCACTTGGCTGGGAGTGTACTACAGTCTCCAAACAGTCAGGTAGAGATAGAGGAGCAGAAATATAGGCAAATCTTAGAGAGGTGTAAAAATAATAGGGTAATAATAGCAGGGGATTTCAACTTCCCTAATATCAACTGGGATAGTCTTAGTACAAAAGGCTTAAAGGGGCAGAATTCTTAAAATGCATACAGGAGAGCTTTTTGAGCCAGCACGTAGAAAGTCCTACAAGAGAAAGGGTGGTACTGGACCTAATCCTAGGGAATGAAGCCGGACAAGTGGTAGAAGTGTCAGTGGGGGAGCATTTCAGGGATAATGACTATAACTCTAAGATTTAAGGTAGTTATGGAAAAGGACAAAGATGGACCAGAAATAAAGGTATTGAATTGGGAGAAGGCTGATTTCAATATGATAAAACAGGATCTGGCCAAAGTGGACTGGGAGCAGCTACTTGTAGAAAAGTCTACATCAGACCAGTGGGAGTCATTCAAAAAGGAAATAGTGAGAGTTCAAAGCCAACATGTACCCGTTAAGTTGAAGGGTAGGACCAACAAGTCCAGGGAACGCTAGATGTCAAGGGATATAGAGGATTGGATAAGGGAAAAAAAGGAGGCTTATGGCAGATTCAGAGGGCTGAAAACAGTAGAGGCACTAGAGGAGTATAGAAAGTGTAGGAGGGTACTTAAAAAAGTAATTAGGAGAGCGAAGAGGGGACATGAAAAAACACTGGCGGGCAAGATAAAGGAAAATCCTAAGGCGTTTTCTAAGTATATTAAGGGCAAGAGGATAACCAGGGAAAGAGTAGGGCCCGTTAGGGACCAAAGTGGCAATCTGTGTGTGGAGCCGGAGGACATAGGTGAGGTTTTAAAAGATTACTTTTCATCTGTGTTCACTATGGAGAAGGACGATGTGGGTGTAGAGATCAGGGAGGGGGGACTGTGCTATACTTGAACATATTAGCATTGAAAGGCAGGAAGTATTAGCTGTTTTAGCGGGTTTAAAAGTGGATAAATCCCCAGGCCCACATGAGATGTATCCCAGGCTGTTATGTGAGGCAAGGGAGGAGATAGCAGGGGCTCTGACACAAATTTTCAAATCTTCTCTGGCCACAGGAGAGGTACCAGAGGACTGGAACACAGCGAATGTGGTACCATTATTTAAGAAGGGTAGCAGGGATAAACCAGGAGGCCTCCTCCCCTCAGCTGACAGGAAAGCTGCTTGGTTCTACTGGGCAGTTTTCCCATGTGGTGAGGCTCCCAAAAGCCACAGATAAAATATCAGCAGCAGCGGGAAGAGGCTCTTAAGTGGTCATTAATTGGCCATCCTCAATCTTCCTCGCCCTGACAAAGTTGAATGGCGTTGGGAAGGCAATGGGCACTCCACCACCTTCCCTTGCCATTTTATGGGCCCCCACCCCACCCTGCCTGTCCATAGAGGGCTGATAAAATTCGGCCCCTGGTGCTAACATCAAGCCAGGTGCACCATTGGAACACAGTACAACTTTCTCTACTATCCCATAACAGCTTAAGAACATAAGAAATAACAAGAACAACAACTTCTACTTATAAAGCACCTTTAATGTAATAAAGAACCCCATGGCGCTTTACAGGAGCATTATAAAACAAGATATGACACTAAGCCACATAAGGAGATATTAGGGCAGACATCCAAAAGCTTGGTCAAAGAGGCAGGTCTTGACGAGCGTCTTAAAGGAGGAAAGTAAGATAGAGAACCGAGAGATGTAGGGAGGGTATTCCAGAGCTTAGTGCCTTGGCAGCTGAAGGCACGGCTGCCAATTGTGGAGCTATTCAAACCGGGCATGCTCAAGAGGACCGAATTAGAGTAGCACAACTATCGTAGAAGGTTGTGGAGCTGCAGGAGATTGCAGGACATAGGGAGGGGCCAGGTTATGGAGGGATTTGAAAACAAGCATGATAATTTTAAAATCAAAGCATTGCTTAACTGGGAGCCAATGTATGTCAGCAGCACAGGAGTGATGGGCGAATAGAACTTGGTGGACACGGGCAGCAGAGTTTTGGATGACCTCAAGTTTACAGAGGGTAGAACGTGGGAGGCCATCCAGGAGTGCATTAGAATTGTCAAGTCTAGAGGTAACAAAGTCATGGATGATGGTTTCAGGAGCAGATTAGCTGAGGTAGGAGCAGAGTCAGGCAATGTTACAGAGGTGGAAAGAGGGAGTAATAGTGATGGTGTAAATGTGGCACCAACGTTGTAAACAGTCTGCTTCAGCCTCAGGCAATTGCCAGGCAGAGGTATGGAGCCGGTGACTAGGAAGTGGAGTTTGAGGCAAGGATTGAAGACAACGACTACGGTCTTTCCAATATTTAATTAGAGAAATTTCTGCTCATCCAGTACTGGATGTTGGTTAAGCAGTCTCACAATTTAGAGACAATGGAGGGGTTGAGAGAGGTGGTAATGAGGTAGAGCTGGGTGTCATCAGCATACACATGGAAACTGATGTGTTTTTAAGTGATGTCACTGAGGAGCAGCATGTGGTTGAGAAATAGGAGGGGGCCAAGGATAGATCCTTGGTGGACAACAAGGTAACTGTTTAAGAGCAGGAAGAGAAACCATTGCAGGTGATTCTCTGGCTCCATATAGATAATTAAGAAGTAAACCAGGTGAGTGCAGTCCCACCCAGCTGGACAACAATGGAGAGGCATTGGCGGAGGATGGTGTGGTCAACTGTGTCAAAAGCTGAAGACAGGTCAAGAAGGACAAGGAGGAAAAGTTTACCTTTGTCACAGTCACATAGGATGTCATTTGTGACTTTGATAAGAGCTGTTTCAGTACTGTGGCGGGCAGAAATCTGATTGGAGAGATTCAAACATGGAGTCCCAGGAAAGATAGGCATGAATTTGGGAGGTGACACCATGTTCAAGGAGAGCAAAGGGAGATTGGAGATGTGGCGGTCGTCTGCAACTATGGAGGGGGGTCAAGGGTTGATTTTTTTTTTTGAAAGGAGTAATGACAGCAGATTTAAAAAGAGAGAGGGGCAGTACCTGAGGAGAGAGAACCATTAACAATATCAGCTGACATGTGTTAGAGAAATTTCCAAACCTGTTTGTGAAGAAGACACTGAGACGAGGATGCTTTGGTGGAGATTGTTTATTGCTTACCACAGAGCTTACTTCTGCTCTCCAAACAACACCTCCAGCCACTGCTGGCTGGCTCTTCTTTATATATGCACTTATATGCAATACAATTAACTAATTAAACACCGAACACTTGTTCACCATATTATCTTGAACTACCAGGTATTTATCACTCATTTACAGAACTTCAGACCCTAACAACATGGGGACCAGGAAGGGAGGTTGGGTCCAGAGTCATGAGTCTCATAGACAAGATGCGCTTAGAGAAAGAGCGCGGGGAGAAAGAAGAGAAACCAGAGAAAGATACAAGTTCAGGGATATTGCAGGAGGAGCCTTCGAGGAAGTTTGGTCTCGTTGGCTAGGGGAAGGGAGGGAAGTGGCAGGGGCAGCAGATAAGATGGTCTTAATCTTAGTGACAAAGAAGCCCATGAGCTCCTCGCACTTGTTGGAGGTGAGGGTGGAGGAGACAGGGGAGAGGTGTTTAAGAAGATGGTTTGCAGTAAGGAAAAGAAGCCAGGGGTAACCTTTGCATTCCAGGATCATCCTGGAATGGTGAGCAGTTTTGATGAGAGCAGGATATATTGGGCTTTATGTGGTCCAGCCAGATCTGGTGGTGAAAGTGTAAACCAGTTGTCCACCATATCTGTTCAGGTCTGCTTCCCTTGCGGAAACGAGAGCTATACCTGGGGGACCGGCCAGGGTGAGAAAGATTTATGGTTTTAAAGGGGATGAGGGTATCACTGGTGGAGTTGAGGATGTGGTTAAGCAGGAGTAAGCCATACGACCCTTCGAGCCTGCTCCGCCATTCAATAAGATCATAGCTGATCTTCGACCTCATCTCCACTTTCCTGCCCGATCCCCATATCCATTGATGCCCTTAGAGTCTGAAAATGTATTGATCTCAGTCTTGAATATACTCAATGGTGGAGCACCCACAACCCTCTGGAATAGAGAATTCCAAAGATTCATAATCCTCTGAGTAAAGAAATTACTCTTCATCTCAGTCCTAAATAGCTGACCTTTTTGCCTGGACTATGCCCCCTTGATACACGCGGAACACAAAAGTCCGCGTGTATCAAGCCTGTGTCCTCAGTACCTTGCTCTACGGCAGCGAGGCCTGGACAACGTATGTCAGCCAAGAGCGACGTCTCAATTCATTCCATCTTCGCTGCCTTCGGAGAATCCTTGGCATCAGGTGGCAGGACCGTATCTCCAACACAGAAGTCCTCGAGGTGGCCAACATCCCCAGCTTATACACCCTACTGAGTCAGCGGCGCTTGAGATGGCTTGGCCATGTGAGCCGCATGGAAGATGGCAGGATCCCCAAGGACACATTGTACAGCGAGCTCGCCACTGGTATCAGACCCACCGGCCGTCCATGTCTCCGCTTTAAAGACGTCTGCAAACGCGACATGAAGTCCTGTGACATTGATCACAAGTTGTGGGAGTCAGTTGCCGGCGATCGCCAGAGCTGGCGGGCAGCCATAAAGGCGGGGCTAAAGTGTGGCGAATCAAAGAGACTTAGCAGTTGGCAGGAAAAAAGACAGAAGCGCAAGGGGAGAGCCAACTGCAAAACAGCCCTGACAACCAATTTTATCTGCAGCACCTGTGGAAGAGTCTGTCACTCTAGTATTGGCCTTTATAGCCACTCCAGGCGCTGCTCCACAAACCACTGACCACCTCCAGGCGCTTACCCATTGTCTCCCGAGACAAGGAGGCCAAAGAAGAAGAAGAGAAGAATACCCCCTAGTTCTAGACTGTCCAGCCAGGGGAAACAGCCTCTCGGCATCTACCCTGTCAAGCCCTCGCATAATCTTATATGTTTCAATGAGCATACTTTAGCCCTCCTAATAGCACCTACTACTAGACGGGTGGGAATTGCTCCATTCCTAAACCATCCAAGTGCTCTCCCTGACTTAGATGGCCTTTTCGTGTCAAAAGATTTTTTTTTGTTGACTTGTACCTATTAAGAACTGGATTGAGACTATCCAGTCTCAATTCAAGCAGAATCACTAGTTAATGATATTGTTAATGCTGCATTTCAAAAGGACACAGTATTTTTAGTCCGAGTGAATTCCCAGTGCAGGCTTGGTCCCTCATTAGGCAAGAAGATGAATATGTGGGACAAAGCTATTTACTAAAAACTCCAAGAATGTCAGCTTGACTTACGTGATATCTTTAGCCCATTAAACAGTACATCTTACAAAGATAAAACATTCATCCCATCAGGATCTGCACCCAATGATGAAGGGAAATTGTGCTGACAGTTCTGCCATCTAATTCCCCTGATATAAACAAACAGCACAACAAATATAACACCTGAAAGTTTGCATAAATTTAAAAATCTGGGAACCTTGTCGAAAAAACATCGCTGTAACAGAGGCCTTGAATGCAATGTAAAGGACAAGAAACTGCTTACATCCAGTTATGGGCTCCTTGGGGTAGTGAGGATCACAATGGTTCATGTATCCCATAACATCCCTGATTAGAAAGGGTGTGTCAAGAATTTTTTTGGTCAGCCTAGTATCTTGACACGCTGAGAACCGCACCACAATACCTCCAAAAGAAGCAACTGAGAAATCCACATGGGCATAGTTTCTTTTTGGCTGATATGAAGTGCCTATTCTCTCCCTGAAAGGGACACATTTAACTATGTACAGAAAATTTAGGCACAAGTTGGCAATGGTCAAGGAAGCCTAAGTGGTGAACAATAGCAATGCTGGAGTTTAATATTGTAGCCTACCAGAACAGTACACCAACCAGCACATTAGGAAAAGGGTTTGCAACCTGTGGCTCCAAAGCCACATGCGACTTTTTAACATCTCATTTGTTGCTCCCAATTTTTGTCAGTTGGATCGCATTAAAATGAGAAAAGTCTAACAAAAATGAAGTCAAGAAAAGTAAGAGCCATCTTTTTATTGTGGGAATAAAAAGCTAATCATTATGCTGCAATTTACAGATTCAAATGATTATTTTAACAAAAAACATCAATGTGCTCTAAATAAACCTGTTTGAGTGGTATAGCGACACCATGGTTATAGATAATGCCTTTGGTTCGAGCAACAGGTTTTATAGTTGCAACCATTATTGTTTCTAATTTATTTAGAGATACAGCACTGAAACAGGCCCTTCGGCCCACCGAGTCTGTGCTGACCAAGAACCACCCATTTATACTAACCCTAAAGTAATCCCATATTCCCTACCACCTACCTACACTAGGGGCAATTTACAATGGCCAATTTACCCCCAATAGGTTGATAGTGGGGGATTCAGTGATCATAATGACATTGAACATCAAGGGGAGGTGGTTAGATCTTCTCTTGTTTGAGATGGTCATTCCCTGGCACTTGTGCGGCACAAATGTTACTTGCCACTTTATTAGCCCAAGCCTGGATGTTGTCCAGGTCCTGCTGCATTTCTACACAGATTGCTTCAGCATCTGTGGAGCCGTGAATGGTGCTGAACATTGTGCAATCATCAGCGAACATTCCCATTTCTGACCTTATGATTGAAGGGAGATCATTGATGAAGGTCATTGATGATGGTTGGGCCTAGGTCACTACCCTGAGGAACTCCTGCAGTGATGTCCTGGGACTGAGATGATTGACCTCCAACAACCACAACCATTTTCGTTTACACTAGATATGACTCCAACCAACGGAGAGTTTTCTCCCTGATCCCCATCGATTCCAGTTTTGCTCGGGCTCCTTGATGCCACATTCGGTCAAATGCTGCCTTAATGTCCAGGGCAGTCACTCTCACCTCACCTTTGGAGTTCAACTCTTCTGATCATGTTTGGGTTGCCTCCTCCTCCTGTTAGTTGTTTAATTGTCCACCACCATTCATGACTGGATGTGACAGGACTGCAGAGCTTAGATCTGATCCATTGGTTGTGGGATCGTTGGTCGGGTAATGTTGCTGGACTAGTAATCCAGAGGCCCATGCTAATGCCCTGGGGACACGGGTTCAAATCTCACCACGGCAGCTGATAGAAATTAAATTCAATTAATTAACAAAAATCTGGAATTGAAAGCTAGTTTCAGTAATGGTGCCATGAAACTATCATCGATTGTCATAAAAACCCATATTGTTCACTAATGTCCTTTAGGGAAGGAAATCTGCTTGTCTTACCTGGTCTGGCCTACATGTGACTCCAGACCCACAGCAATGCGGTTGACTCTTACCTGCCCTCTGAAATGGTCTACCAAGACACTCAGTTGTCAAGGGCAATTAGCAATGGGCAACAAATGCTGGCCTTACCAGCGACACCCACATCCCATGAAAGAATATTGCAAAAAGATCCACAGTGGGTAACTGTGGAACAATCTTGTTTTAGATGTATTATGAGATAGGTTCAGTGAGTTCGCTATTGATCCTTGCACAGATCTTGGAATAGCAATGCCCATCCCAGATAAAATCCAAGATTTTGGCATGCATTTCAATTCCTACCAATTTCTTCATGAGAGCTGCATGAGACAATAAACCAAAAGCACTATAAAAGTGATGAAATCAATGCAAGTGGGTTTCCCTTGAGCCTTATAAAGCTACACAATCTCATAGAAAGCCACAAGCCACCCACCACAAGGGCTGATAAGTGGAAAGTAACATTCATGCCACACAGGTGTCAGGCAATGACCATCTTCAACATGAGAGAATCTAACCATCTCCCCTTGATCTACAACAGCCTTCAATTGCTGAATCCCCCACTATCAACTTCCTGAGACTTACCATTGACCAGAAACTTAACTGGACCAGCCATATAAATACTGTTGCTACAAGAGCAGGTCAGAGGCTGAGAATTCTGAAGCAAGTATCTCACCTCCTGATTCGCCAAAGCTTGTTCACCATCTAAAAGGCACAAGTCAGGAGTGTAATGGAATACTCTCCGCTTGCCTGAATAAGTGCTGCTCCAACAGCACTCAAGAAGCTTGACACCATCCAGGACAAAGCAGTCCGCTTGATCGGCACCCCATCCACAAACTTAAACATTCATATCGACCACCATCGGCGCAAGTGGCAGCAGCATGTACTATCTATAAGGTGCACTGCAGCAATTCGCCAAGCCTCCTTCAATGCACCTTCCAAACCCACGACCTCTACCACCTAGAAGAACAAGGGCAGCAGGTGTATTGGAGCACCACTACTTGCAATTCCCCTCCAAGTCACACACCATCCTGCCTTGGAACTATATCGTCGTTCCTTCACTGTCGCTGGGTCAAAATCCTGGAACTCCCTTCCTAACAGCACTGTGGGTGTACCTACATCACATGGGCTGCAGCAGTTCAAGAAGGCAGCTCACCAACACCTTCTCAAGGGCAATTAGGGATGGGCAACAAATGCTGGCCTCATTACTGACACTCAACACATGAACGTATAATAAAAAAAATTCCTCACAAGAGCAAAAACTATCTATTTCTTTTCTGATTTTTTTCCGCTGTCTATAAAGCTCTCGATATGCATGCTGTAACAATCTGAAGAACCAGCCAAAGGAATCGGCACAATCCTCTGTAATTTCTGGTCTTACTCAAAACCCCTTTCTGCACTCTGGAACACCAAAGGGTATGCGTTCCTCAAATAGATCCGTATTCGCCAGCTTCAGATGGACAGCTCCACTTAGTTCCTGTTACTGTTCTCAACATTGGTATCCAGAGAAGCATTTAGGAATTTAGCATGAATACCACCGACATGTGTTGCCTTACCATAAACTAGCCAATGCAGTGCAAAGCTCAGTTCTTCCCACTGAACTGGTTAAATAAGGTCTCCTACCTGTGCAAAGTCTGTCACTGGCTTCTCCAAACTCCTGTGCAACCTCCTCCTCCCTGTGTTCCAGAGCATCATTGAGGGAGGAGCTGCATGTTCCAAGTTTGATACATTCCAATCATCTTACAAGAAGCAATAAATAATTAAGAACTGTCATGCAGATCCATCAAGAAATGTACCTAGTCTTCAACGTCAGTACCTGCAGCTTCTGAGGAATGTATGCAAATCCCGTATGTCAAGACCCAGGCTCCTTAAAAGAGTACTTTCACCCTGACAAAGTTAGTCTCAAGTATAACCCGACTTCCACTGCAAGTAAATCCAGTCCAGTGATCGGAACCTATGCTCTAGGTTCATAGGCCATGGTAATCACAAGATTTTAGGCACATTCATAAACATTCTGCATGTTTCTTAAAAGGCAAAACTGCAATCCATCCCTGTGAAAGAAAAAGGTCTGATCTTGGGCTTCTTACCACCTAATGAGTTAGTATTCTAAGTGGCAAATAGAGAAGTCCAATTTTACCACACTGCTGGAGATTGATGGCATCATGCAGCCTTCCCAACAGCAAATATCTACTCCCTGCACCACCACCAGTTGTTCCCTCCTCACCTGAAAATTATCGTCACCAAGTGCTACCTCATCAAGCTGACCATCGAGATGCACACACGGGGCAAACACGTGCTACAGGAAATTGCTGAATGGCATTACCTTGAAACTTTTCCTCAGCTCTGGCATCTTCTTTCACTTTTGCATCCAGCTCCTACAGGTATTACAAAGAGCAATCAACTTATCAGTTATCATCTGCCAGAGGTTGTGGATTCCTCTTCTGTGGGGAGGCTGCACCAGGTGCCAGTTAGGACAATCCGGCTTCACCTCACTCCATGCAGTGTTTGGAATATTCCACTGCACAGGAATAATGTGCAGCTTCAAACCACTTCCTGTTTGTTCATTTTATTTATGTGAAACAGGTAAATGAACAGTATGTGGCATAAACCTGAATCATACACTTTGCTATCCTGTTCAATGCATTAAATAATAACGCTGTCAATCACTTTCTTTCTAACAATAGACTTTAAGACAGCACAGGGTAGACCTCGACTTTGTGCGATTGTGTAAAACAGGTGATCGCTAGTCAGCAGACTGTTATGCACCTTTCCAAATTTTTATTTCCATTGACCTCGATTTCACATTTTTTCTGCTGTGAAGCAAGCCAGAGCCTCAAGCATATCAAGCTACGGGGAAACAAAAACAATGTTAGCTCATTGTATATCTTCTCAGAGCCTCCTATGTGAATACACTATGGGCTAAATTTAGTCCCACCGACAGGCCCAAAAGCAGGGGGCAACCCCACTTCGGCGGTCAGTGGAACCCAAGACCACATCTTGTCAGAGGGCCAGCAGCTCAGCAGCACCACCGGAAGTGGTTGCCACTACTGGGGCTGCACCTGAAGGAGGAGAGTGCAGCGATGGACAGCACCTTAACAAGCAGGTAAGTGGGATCTGGGGGTGCAGGGACCGACTGGACTGGCCCCAGCGAGGTTGATGTGCAGGCAGCTACTGCTGCTGGAGGTCCCCTCCTCAGGCCAAAGGGTGCCTGAAAAGGAGGGCCTTCGCTCCAGAGCCCACTGGGAAGCTGCCAGTGTTTACCTGGCGGTCTCCGCATGCGGCAACAAGCCCACCCATTGCTGGCAAAATGATAGCTGAGGCAGGAAGAGGCCCTTATTTGGCCACTTAAGTGGCTCAGTTGGCATCTGGGTGGGTATGCAATCCGCCAGCTTCCTTGCTGCTAGCATGATGACAACCCGTGCTTACCCACTCCATGTTATGGGCCCCCCCCACCTCCTAGCCTGACCCCAGAGGGCTGGTAAAATCCAGCCCTATATTTTTAAAAACCCATCATTAAATGTAATGCTTTTTCCAAATCCTTTCTGTGGAAAAGTAGAGAAAGGATTCCAAAATGTGACAGCTCCCTCTAAACTAAGCTGTCTGCATCTCCCTTCAGATCAGTTGCAATGACAGATGCAAAACTGGGTTGCCATTGTATCTTTAAAAAAAACTCCTTAAAACCTATCCTTTTGGCCTTGCCTTTGGTCTCCACATTTAAATTCCTTAATTTCCTGCTCAAAATCTACCATCACCCCCCATCTTAGAATCATAGAAAGTTTATGGCTCAGAAAGAGGCCACTTGGTCCATTATGTCTGTGCCAGCGGAAAAACAAGCCACCCAGCCTAATTCCAGCATTTGGCCCTGCAGGTTA
The DNA here is from genome assembly GCF_036365525.1 of Heterodontus francisci. Taxonomy (NCBI): domain Eukaryota; kingdom Metazoa; phylum Chordata; class Chondrichthyes; order Heterodontiformes; family Heterodontidae; genus Heterodontus; species Heterodontus francisci. Next base: position 157,308,202 of record NC_090374.1, on the reverse strand, counting down.
TGGCACTTGAGGTGCATATCTGTACACCTTTTTGAGTTCCAGACCCCCACCACCCTCTGGGTGAAAATGTTTTCCCTCATCTCCCCTCTAATCCTTCTACCAGTCACTTTAAATCTTTGTCCCCTAGCCATTGACCTCTCTGCTAAGGTAAGTAGACCCTTCCCATCCACTCCATCCAGGCGCCTCACAATTTTGTACATTTCAATCGAATTTCCCCTCAGCCTTCTCTGTTCCAAGTAGAACAACCCCAGCCTATCCAATCCTTCCTCATAGCTGCATTTTTCCAGTCCTGGCAACATTCTCGTAAATCTCCTCTATACTTGCTCTAGTACAATTACATCCTTTCTGTAATGAGGTGACCAGAACGGCATACAGTACTCAAGTTGTGGCCTAACCAATAATTTATTCAGTTCCAGCATAACCTCCCTGCTCTTATATTCTATACCTTGGCTAATAAAGGAAAGGATTCCATATGCCTTCTTAACCACCTTATCGATCTGTCCTGCTACCTTCAGGGATCTGTGGACATTCACTCCAAGGTTCCTCATTTCTTCTACACCTCTCCCATTAATTGTGTATTCCTTTGCCTTGTTTGACCTCCCCAAATGCATCGCCTCACACTTCTTTGAGTCGAATTCCATTTGCCAGTTTTCTGCCCACCTGACCTGAATATCTTCCTACAATCTACAGCTATCCTCCTCGCTATCAACCACATGGCCAATTCTCATGTTGTCTGCAAACTTCTTGATTATGCCCCCTACTTTTATGTGCAAATCGTTAATATTTATGATAAAAAGCAGGGGACCTAGTACTGAGCCCTCCAGAACGCCACTGGAAACAGCCTTCGAGTCACAAAAACACCAGTCAACATTACCCTTTGTTTCCTGCCACTGAGCCAATTTTCTATCCACCTTGCTACATTTTCTTTTAACCAGTTTGCCATGTGGGACCTTATCTAGTGTTCTTTTACTTGAGGAATTATGTGCATAAGTTGCTGTTGCTTTTTGCAGGTATAGATAACTGCACAATAAACATAACAAAAATAAAGAACAAATCTTGTCAGATAAAGACTGTAGTTTGCTACTGATGTGCATATTGCATCCCATATTTAATCTCTTTTTTTTAGACCTTTGTGTGTACTTGATCAACTGTGCTCCATTATCTTTTTCCATAATGGGAATATGAGCAGCCATAAGCAAAGCAAAGCAGTACCAAGAGCTGCCGAAAGTTGGAGTATATTTTGGGAGTGACGAACCACGAGAATGCCCATTGGAATGTTCTAATATGTTTTTCAACAGGACACATATCCCAAGTACAGATTTTATTGTAGTTATAATTTAATAATAGAAGATGACACTCTGCCTATGCTAAGCAAATGCTGAAAATACACAGGGGGCCAATCAGTATCCATTGAGTAAACAGGATTCGTGTGAGGACCCAGTCTGAAGTGTTTGTTTCAGCTCTCCAGCACCTGAAGTAATTTGAGTTTTTCTGAGAAAATGATAACTGGTTGAAGTTACAGGTAAGCATTTAAGTTAACCTACCTATAACTTAATCCACATCAAGAAATTAGTTTAAAAACTAATAAAAAAGCTAAGTTGAATTGAAATGCCAGGAGGAAAGGGAGTGTGAGTGTTAGGGAGAGAGATATAAAAAAAACTAAAGTGACTTCAACACAACTGATTGGTGAATAGCTGGTGAATTTATTTTGTCCAGATCAGGCACAAATCTTAAGACTGTTTTTGGTAAGTTTAGATAGTAGTCTAATAAAGAGGCTTGGCAGGGAACCTCTGTGCCATCAAATGCACATTCTTTGCCATGTTGGAACTCCAGAATGCTTCTCTTGGTCTGGATAACCACACGTGCAGGAACTATCATTATTTGGAGGAGCTTGAGCAGCAGCTGGCGTCAGTGCATTCACGAGGCTGAGAGCTACTTGGAGAGCACATGTCAGGAGGTGGTCATCCTGCAGCTTAAGAGTGTGCAGACAGAGAATGGCTGACCGCCAGACAGACAAGAAGGACAAAGCAGGTAGTGCAGGAGTCCCCTGAGTGCATCTTGCTCTGTAACCAGTATTCAGTTTTGAATATTTGTGAGGGTGATGGTTCCTCTGGGGGGTACAGCAAGAGTCAAGTCCACAGCACCATGTGTCCCTCAGCTGTACAGGAGAGAAGAGGTGGAAGGTCAGAGAAACAATAGTGATAGGGGATTCAATAGTTAGGGGAATAGACAGGCACTTCTGTGGCCGTAAATGTGACTCCGGAATGATATGGTGCCTCCCTGGTGCCAGCGTCAAGGATGCTACTGAGTGGGTGCAGAGTATTCTGAGCAGAGAGGGTGAACATCCAGAGGTCGGGGTCCATATCGGAGCCAATGACAGAGGTAGAAAAAGGGATGAGGTCATGCAGGTAGATTTTAGGGAGGTAGGAAAGAAATTAAAAAGTAGATCTTCAAAGGTATGGATTACTCCTGGTGCCACCCACTAGTGAGTATAGAAATAGGCAGGTAGTGAAGATCAATGCATGGCCGGAGAGATGGCGCAGGAGGGAGGGCTTTAGATTTCTGGGGTGTGGGGACCGGTTCTGAAGGAAATGGGACCTATACAAGCCAGATGGATTGCACCTCAACAGGACTGGGACCAATATTGTGGCAGGGAGGTTTGCTAGTGCTGTTGGGGAGGGTTTAAAATAGCATGGCAGGGGATGGGAACCTGAGCGCAGACCAGAAGGGAGAGAAGTACAGCTGGAAATGGAAGGCAGAAAATTAGTAAATGAGTATGGAAGGCAGAGAAAACAAAGGCTAGAAAATAGACACAAATAGACACTTGGAAGCATGATATTACAGCTATTACTGAAACATGGCTTAAAAGGCAGGAATAGCAACTCAACATTCCTGGTTACAGGGTTTTCAGAAAGGATAGAGAAAAGGATAGAAATTGCCAAAATGGCTAAAAAAATCACGTACAGCTGTGAGGAGGGATGATATGCTGGAAGAATCATCAAATTAGGCCATATGGGTTGAACTGAGGAACAGAAAAAGGGCAATCACACTGCTGGAAGTATGCTACTGTCATGATCCTGTCATTTTTTTCTCTCTGGGAAATATGTGGTGTGTCTTTAAGACAGCAAAGGAGTTGTACTGCTTTAAGAACTAGCAAACCTCAAGAGTTAGAGAAGGTGCATTTTGGTTGCTTTTGGATACAAGCATATGGAGAGGGAACCAACCAGCTTCAAAGAATGCATCCTGGTTACCTGGCAACAGCCATTCAGGGACCAAGGACTGGATATACAATGTTGCAATTATCATTTGAACTGGCTATTTAGTTGAAAATAGACTGTTCTAGCTGGGGACACAGAGAGACAGCTGTGTGTTAGCACCCGAAAGGAGAAACAGACCATTTAAGCTGAAGGAAGAGAATTTAGTTTGTTTATTTATTATTATCTCTCAAAATTCTAAAAAGGTCAAGCCAAAACAGAGAACACTGATAATTTAAGTTAGGCTGTGACAATCCTTTATCCCTCAAAAATTCTAAAGCCAAATTGATTCATTTAAAAAGTGTTTGCAAGTCGTTAATTGTTGAAATTCATCACTTGCTGCTGGAATTAGACTACAGACTGTTCTACTGTTGAAGAACCTTTTTCCCCATCGGACGGCTGTGAGGACTTCAAGCAACATTGGACTGCAAATTTGCCAGGACTCTATTTTTTCTATTTTAAATGTTGTTTATGTCTTAGTAGTGTTTAAGAATTTAGTTTTTCTAACTAAACAGTTAATTTGTTGATTTAAAGACACCTGGTTTGGTTAGCCTCATTTGGGGGTTTAATAAATGGTATAATTTGGCTGGGTCTTTCTTTAATTTGGAAAGTTTAAAATGATGTGTTAGGCGATCTGTGGAGGGACGGGATTGAATTAACAGTGCGTTTCTCCCACCACAATCAGAATCGTATATTTTGATTGGGGGCTTTGACTGGAGCAGTGGGTCATAACAGCTACAAACCACCAGTCAGAGGAAGATAGAAGAGAAAATATGTAGGCAAATTGCTTAGAAGTGCAGAAACAATAGGACAGTAATAGTAGGGGATTTCAACTGTGCTAATATTAACTGGGATAAAATCAGTGTAAAAGATATAGAAGGTGCAAATTCTTAAAATGCATTCAGGAGAACCTTTTCGCTGGCATGAAGCAATCCAAATAAGAGAACAGTTCTGTATTTAGTTTTAGGAAGTGAAACTAGGCAGGCGGAAGGGGCATCAGTAGGAGAGCGTTTTAGTGGTAGTGATCATAATTCAGTCAGATTTAGTATAGTTATGGAAAGGGACAAAGATAGGTCAAGAGTAAAAGTTTTTAATTGGGGGAAAGCCAATTTTACTAAGCTGAGATGCGTTTTGGCAAACGTGGACTGGAAAAAGCTACTTGAAGGTAAATCAGTGTCAGAGCAATGGGAGGTATATTCAAGGAGGAAATAAAGAGGCTTCAGAACGAATATGTTCCCTCGAAGAAAAAGGGTGTGACTCCCAAATCTAAAGCCCCCTAGATGTCAAAAAGCACAGAGTAGGATAGGGCAAAAAAAAGGGAAGCTTGTGTAAGACATCAAGAGCTTAATATTGCAGAATGCCAAGAGAAATATAGAAAGTACAGGGGTGAATTTGAAAAGGAAATTAGGAAAGTAATGAGAGAGCATGAAAAGATATTGGCAAGTAAAATCAAGGAAAACCCAAAGATGTTTATAAATATATAAAGAGCCAGAGGATGAATAAGGAAAGAGTATGGCTGATTTCAGACCAAAAAGATAATTTGTGTTTGAAGGAAGAAGACATGGGCATGGTTCTGAATGAATACTTAGCATCTGTCTTCACAAAAGGGGGGATGATGCAGATGTTTTAGTTAATGAGGGGGAGTGTAAAATATTGTACGGTATAAGCAGTGAGGGAGAAAATATTAAGGGGTTTAGCATCTTTGAAAGGGGATAAATTGCCAGGCCTAGATGAAATGTATCGCAGGCTGCTAAGAGAAGCAAAGGAGAAAATAACAGAGGATCTGACAATCATTTTCCAATCCCCTCTGGCTACAGGCTTGGTGCCAAAAGACTGGAGCACTGCTAACCTTGTGCCATTGTTTAAAAAGGTAGGAAGGGATAGACAACCAAACTTCAATGGTGAGCAGGTTATTGGAAACAAATTCTGAGGACAGTATAAATCATCATTGAGAAAGGCACCGATTCATCAAGGACAGTCAGCGCAGATTTGTTAAGGGACAGTTGTGAATTTTTTTGAGAAGGTATAATGGAGGGTGGATGTGGGTAGCATGTTTGATGTAGTCTACATGGATTTTAGTAATGCATTTGACCAGGTCCCACAAGGCAGATTGATTAGAAAAGTAAGAGCCCATGAGATTTAAGGGCAAGTGACAAGTTGGATCCAAAATTGGCTCAGTGACAGGTCAACGGGTGTTTTTGTGAATGGAAACCTGTTTCCAGTGTGGTTCTGCAGGGCTCAATTGAGGTCATTTTTTTTTTTGGTATATAGATTTAGACTTAAATGTAGGGACATGATTAAGAGGTTTTCAGATGATTTAAGTATTGATCAGGTGGTTGATAGTGAGGATGAAAGCTGTATATTGCAGGAAGATATCAATGGACTCATCAGGTGGGCAGAAAAGTGGCAAATTCAATTCAATTCAGAGAAGTGTGAAGTAGTACATTTGGGGAGGGCAAACAAGGCCAGAGAATATGCAATACTGAGAAGTGTAGAGGAACAGGGGGTTCTTGGAGTGCATGGCCACAGATCCTTGAAGGTAACAGTAGACAAGGTGGTTAAGAAGGCATATGGGATATTTTCCTTTATTAGCTGAAGCATAGAATATAAGGGCAGGGAGGTTATGCTAGAACTGTATAAAACCCTAGTTAGGCCACAGCTAGAGTACTGTGTACAGTTCTGGTCATCGCATTACAGGAAAGATGTGATCACACTAGAGAGGGTACAGAGGAGATTTATGAAGTTGTTGCTAGGAATGGAGATTTTTAGGTATGAGAAAAGATTGAACAGGTTGGAATTATTTTCTTTGGAACAGAGGAGGCTGACTGAAGATTTAATTGAGGTGTACAAAATTGTGAAGGACCTGGATAAATTGGATAGGAAGGACCCATTTCTCTTAGCAAAGAGGTCAATAACCGGGGGCATAAATTTAAAGTAATTGGCAGAAGGATTAGAGGGGAGTTGTGGAGATTTTTTTCACCCAGAGGGTGGTGGGAGTCTGGAACTCACTGCCCAAAGGGTTGTAGAAGCAGAGACCCTGATCACATTAAAAAATACTTGGATAAGCACTTGAAGTGCTGTAACCTACAGGGCGACAGACCAAGAGCTGGAAAGTGGGATTAGGCTGGATAGATATTTTTCGGCTGGCTCAGACACGCTGGGCCGAATGGCTTCCTTCTGTGCTGTAAATTTTCGGTTTTCTCTCTATAAACATAGTGTAGCAACTTGTAGCCAATGTACATCCAGAGAACATGCCTCTTCGACCTCTTTGAGGAAGGAGCACCCCAAATGGACTATAGGAAGTTCTAATGTACCTAGACTTCCAATATGCATCTGACAGAGGCACACATGAAATGCTATCAGTCAAGGTAAACTCTGTGAAAGGATAGAAAGAAAACTGGCTGAAGGATAGTAAGGAACGGCTTAGATACTTATGTTGGGGTAAGATAAAGTAAGGGTGGGGTGCCTCAAGGCTTGGTGTTGGGACCATTGCTGCTTTGCATTTAGGTAAATGACCTGGATTTAGAAACTCAACGGAAAGTGGTCAAAGTTGCTAATTATACTAAAGTAGCATTCAGGAAGCAGCTAAGAAAATACAGGGGGAGTTGGACAAGTCTATTGGCAGATCAACAGTAGATGAAATTTAAACTGTAACTAATGGAGTACCACAGGGATCAGTGGGAGGCCTCAGCTATTTACAATCTATATTTATAATGACTTGGATGAAGGGACCGAGTGTATTGTAGCCAGATTTGCTAACAATACTAAGATAGGTAGGAAAGCAAGCTGTAAGGAGGACACAAATTGTCTGCAAAGAGATATAGATAGGTTAAGTGAGTGGACAAAAATTTGGCAGATGGAGTATAATGTGGAAAAATGTGAGGTTGTCCACTTTGGTGGGAAAAAATAGAAAAGCAGAATATTATTTAAATGGAGAGAGACTGCAAAATGCTGTGGTACAGAGGGATTTGGGTGTCCTTGTTTATGAATCACTCAAAATTAGCAGTAATTAAGAAGGTAAATGGAATGTTGGTATTTATCGCAAGGGGGATGGAGTATAAAAGTAGGGAAGTCTTGCTACAACTGTACAGGACATTGGTGAGATTGCACCTAGAGTACTGCGTACAGTTTTGGTCTCCTTACTTAAAGGATATACTTGCATTGGAAGCAGTTCAGACATGTTTCACTAGACTGATTCCTGGGATGAAGGGGTTGTCTTATGAGGAAAGGTTGAGCAGGTTGGGCCTATACTCAAAGGAGTTTTGAAGAATGAGAGGTGATCTTATTGAAACATATAAAATTCTGAGGCCCTTTACAGGATAGATGCTTAAGGATGTTTCACCTCATGGGGGAATCTAGAACTAGGTGGCATAGTTTCAAAATAATGGGTCTCCTTTTCAAACAGAGATGAGGAGGAATTTCTTCTCTCAGAGGATCGTTAATCTTTGGAATTCTCTTCCCCAGAGCTGTGGAGACTGGGTCATTGAATATATTCAAGTTAGACAGATTTTTGATTGACAAGGAGGTCAAGAGTTATGGGGGGCAGGCAGGAAAATGGAGTTAAGGCCACAATCAGATCAGCTATGATCTTATTTATTGACAGAGCAGGCTTGAGGGACCGAATGGCCTACTCCTGCTCCTATTTCTTATGATTTTATAATTAATACCAATAAGTACAATATCTGCATATATTATGGGAAAATAAGAAACAAAAACTCCACAAATGACGTTGAACTAAATAAAGATGAAGTGGAAGGAGAAGTAGAGATCATCCTTAGCTCAGTGATGGCACTTGATGTCTGAATCAACAGGTCATAAGTTCATAGGTCCAAATTTGAAGGATGTTTGGACTTTACTCGATTAATTACCTGCTAAAGGAGTGGAGTTTGGTTAAAAGATCAGTTAACCTGACCGTTCAAGAAAGCATGCTGGGAAGGTTGACAGCATTCAAAAAGTGTTATGCATCCTGTCTGGATGGCTACAGATAAGGAGACCTTGAGAGGCTGTGGGAAACCATTGTAATTGCCAAGTGCTGTTTGTTAGCATCAGTCTGTGTAACCAGGCAATGACCATCTCCAACAAGAGAGAATCTAACCATCTCCCCTTGTCATTCAATGGCATTACCATCACTGAATCCCCCACTATCAACATCCTAGGGGCTACCATTGACCAGAAACTGAACTGGAGTAGCCATATAAATACTGTGGCTCCAAGAGCAGGTCAGAGGCTAGGAATCCTGCGGCGAGTAACTCATCTCCTGACTCCCCAAAGCCTATCCACCATCTACAAGGCACAAGTCAGGAGTGTGATGGAATACTCTCCATTTGCCTGGATGGGTGCTGCTCCAACAACACTCAAGAAGCTCGACACCATCCAGGACAAAGCAGTCTGCTTGATTGGCACCCCATCCACAAACATTCACTCCCTCCACCACCGACACACAGTGGCAGCAGTGTGTACCATCTACAAGATGCACTGCAGCAACGCACCAAGGCTCCTTAGACAGCACCTTCCAAACCCGCAACCTCTACCAACTAGAAGGACAAGGGCAGCAAAAGCATGGGAATGCCACCACCTGCAAGTTCCCCTCCAAGTCACACACCATCCTGACTTGGAACTATATTGCCGTTCCTTCACTGTCGCTGGGTCAAAATCCTGGAACTCCCTTCCTAACAACACTGTGGGTGTACCTACCTCACATGGACTGCAGCAGTTCAAGAAGGCAGCTCACCACCACCTTCTCAAGGGCAATTAGGGAATGGGCAATAAATGCTGGCCTAGCCACCGACGCCCACATTCCATGAATGAATTTTTTAAAACCACTGGAAAGAGAGAATGGAAAATTACTGAGAAAGGTTGTTTTGTCAGCAGGAATGGTATGAGACAGTCCACAAGACCAACGAGTGCTCAGTGCCTAAGTCAAACCAGAAGAACGCAACAAAGGATTATTAATGTTTTGCTATGCAGGATGTCAGTCAAGAATTAACCTTTCAGTGTTCATGAAGAAGAAGAATTGCCTATTCTAAGTTTCAAATTGTACTACTTATTAAATGGTCGTATGTCTCTCCATCTGTAAACTGCACTGTTCTATTGTCAATAAAAGCATTAGTTGGAAAATGTTAAAATCTTTATTGATCTCACCACTAATAAACCTATATAATTATGGGAAGAAAACCAAATACCTTACAAGTCCTACTCCAGAGACTTGCGCACATGGTGTAGTACTGAGGAAATGTTGCATTGTTGGAGCTGCTGTCTTTCAGATCAGACATTAAACTCAGCACCTGACTCTCCTCTCAGGTGGACCTAAAAGATTCCATGATACTATTTGTAGAAAATCTGGAGAGTTCTCCCTGATATGTTGGCCAATATTTATCCCTCAACCAACACTATTAAAGCAGATTATCTGGTCAATATTGTGGGATCTTGCTGTGTGTGAATTGGCTGTTTCCCTCCATTACAACAGTGACTTCATTTCAAAAGTACTTAACTGGCTGTAAAAGTTTTGGGATGTACTGAGGTTGTGAAATGTGCTCAATAACTGCAAGCTTTTTCTCTAAGAGTCTTAGTGGACTAATATTAAACATGTCCAACCAACACAGAGTAGCAATCAACAAAGAATGATGAACAACACAGCCAAACAGGTAAGTCAAAGGAAGCCATGATCAAACTACACGATGCTCTGGACAGAATATACCTTGAATATTGTGTCTCGTTCTGGTCAATGAGACACAAAGGAGACATTGAAGCATTAGAGGCAGTATAGAGAAGAGGCATGAGGCTGGCCCCTGGTTCTAGGGGTTTTAATTGTGAGGAAAGACTGGAAAATTCGCCTCTTCAATAAAGCATTGGAAAGATGGGGTGGATAATAGCAGCCTTCTCATGGCAAACCCTGTTATGTGATCTAAGATCACAACTAGTGTCATCGCAAAAGACACCGAACATGTCGTTAAATTGACCTCCCGGTGAGAGTGGCAAATTAAGCAAACCAAACAGTCTCTTCAGGGCCACAGAAAATGAAACATTGGCCCAATCATACAAACATGCCAATGTAACATCAAAGGCATTTCTTGCTCAAAATGTGAATAACTCGAAAGGCTATACAAGAAACAAAATAGCCTGCTCACCGATGCTCAGCTTCGGTTCCGCCAGGACCACTCAGATCCAGACCTCATTACAGCCTTGGCCCAAACATGGACCAAAGAGCTGAATTCCGGAGATGAGGTGAGAGTGATTGCCCTTGACATCAAGGCAGCATTTGACCGAGTGTAGCTTCAAGGAGCCCTAGTAAAATTGAAGTCAATAGAAATCAAGGGGAAAATTCTCCACTGGCTGGAGTCATACCTAAGATGGTTGTGGTTGTTGGAGACCAAACATCTAAACCCCAGGACATTGGTGCAGGAGTTCCTCCAGGTAGTGTCCTAGGCCCAACCATCTTCAGCTGCTTCATCAATCACCTTCCCTCCATCATAAGGTCAGAAGTGGGGATGTTTGCTGAAGATTGCACAATGTTCAGCAGCACTGGCAACTTCTCAGATAATGTAGCAGTCTTTACCTGGACAACATTCAGGCTTAGGCTGATAAAGTGGCAAGTAACATATGCGCCACACAATTGCCAGCCAATGACCATCTCCAACATGAGAGAATCTAACCATCTCCCCTTGACATTCAATGGCATTACCATCATTGAATCCACCAGTATCAACATCCTGAGGGTTACCATTGACCAGAAACTTAACTGAACCAGCCATATAAATACTTGGACAACATGAGGCCAGAGGCTGGGAGTTCTGCGGCAAATAACTCATCTCATGAATCCCCAAAGCCTGTGCACAATCTACAGGGCACAAGTCAGGAGTGTGATGGAATACTCTCCACTTCCTAGATGAGTGCAGCTCCACAACACTCAAGAAGCTTGACACCATCCAGGACAAAGCAACTCGCTTGATCGGCACCCTATCCACCACCTTAAACACTCATTCCCTCCACCACAGGTGCACCGTAGGCTGTAGTGTGTACCATCTACAAGATGTACTGCAGTAACTCACCAAGGCTCCTTCAACAGTACCTTCCAAACCCTCGTCCTCTACCACCAAAAGAACAAGGACAGTAGAGGCATGGGAACACCACTACCTGCAAGTTCCCTTCCATGTCACACACCTTCCGGACTTAGAAATATATTCCTTCACTGTCATTGGGTCAAAATCCTGAAATTCCCTCCCTGGCAGCACAGTGAACATACCTACACCACACGGACTACAACGGTTCAAGAAGGCAGCTCACCACCCATCTTCTCAAGGGCAATGAGGGATGAGGAATAAATGCTGGCCTTGCCAGTGATGCCCACATCCCATGAATGAATAAAAAAGTGTCCTAGTTCTTGAAGAAACACACATCAAATGCATCCACCAGTTGGGCACAAGAAGATGTATTACAGTTTCTGACCTAATTGCTTGCAATAACCATTCTAAACATGCCTGGTGTGCTATGTCAAACTAGGCATCGAAGATTGCACTGAACTCAAGTATACTAGTATTGTTAGAATTTTCACCACAGTAATATGCATAGAAAAGCTAACGATCTCCAATGTCTGCAAACCACTCGTACAGTGGCCTGACTCACCGTTCCCTCCTTGTCAACACCCATCCATCCATCTTGGAGACGTTAATAGCTACTACACAATGTGGGGCTATGAAGACATCAACTATAATGGAAAACAGTTGTACAATGGGCTTCGCTAGAGAATAAATACCTCCTTTTTGATGCCTAAGATTGAAGTACATCAGGGTGGCAGCCAGAAGCAATGTTTCCTCTCTAAAGATATCAAAGGAAACCCTATCATCACCTCCAGAACTGATCTTGATGACTTCCCCAGCAGTCAACATGGGTCTTCAATCATCAACATTGGCAGTGAAATTCTTGTCATTACATCAACACTGGTACCATGATGAAGTTTCAAAAATGCAGACTGGGAAACCTTCCAAAAGTCAACTGACAACATCAGGTGGATTCTGCCAAACATCAATGCCTTCAACAGATTTACAAGAACTATTAAAGCTGCCGCAAATTGAAGTATACCTCTAGGTTAAGAAAGGCATATATTCCTTGTTGGACAGAAGAAATCGAAGTTCTCTACCAGGAGTATTCATTGAAGAAGAATCCAGCCATAGCAATATTGGAGTCCTTGAACTTGACAGATGTGAAAGGTGGTACAGCCTTGTAGAGAAAATTAATGTCACTCGCTTACAGAAGACCTCACAGTACAAACCTTCCTCGCAAACAGTGGACCATCATCAACAACCTCAGAACTGATCATGGTAGATGCTGCCATCTTCTCCATTGATGGAAGATTAAAGCATCCCCATTATGTGACTGGAGCTTCTAATCAGATCCGCAGCATATCATGGAGCCCTGCCTTCAGAAGAAATTTGCAAGCACCCTACAAAATACCCACACAGTTACACCAGAAGCTTTGGCCTGGATATCTGATTTAGATATTGATATTTGATTTGTTTTTGCTACTACCATATGAAAGGAGATTGTCTTCAACCCGCGCAACAAACTCCATTCCCCAGCTACCAACTCCACCCCCACCTCCCTGTGCATTATCTGAGCCTGTACGAGACTATTTTTAATCTCACTGTCCTATTTGACCCAGAGTTGAGCTTCAGACTCCATACCCTCACCATCAGAGACCACCTATTTCCGGCTCTGTAATATCTCTCATCAGGGTCCCTGCTTCAGCCCATCTCCTGCTCATATCCTCATCCATTTGTTTGTAACCTCCTGGCTGGCCTAACATCTTCCACCTTCTATAAATGAGCTCATCCAAAGCTCGGCTCAACATATCCTACTCACATCAAGTACTGTTCACCATCATTCCAATTACAACCAATTAAAGTACTGTTGAAGTGTAGGCACTGTTGTAATATAGGAAATACAGCAGCCAATTTCCTCAAAGCAAGATCTCACAAACAGCAATTTGATAGTGGCCAGATATTTTTAAATATTAGCCAGGACACTGGGGAGAACTCCCATGCTCTTCTTTCAGATACTGCCATGGGATCTTCCTACCTGAGCAGCAGCGTAGGCCTCAATTTAACATCTCACTGAAAAGAAAGCATCTCCTACAGTGCAGCTCTCACTCAGTACTGCACTGGAGTGTCACCTAGATTTAATCACCCCTCCTAATGGTTCAATGTTAATTTTTGTCTGATCGTGTTCCTGTAAAGCACCTGCATCATTTTTATACATTAAAGGCTGTATGTAAATGCAAGTTGTCTTTCCAGCTTGGAAAGAAGGCATCTTAGAAATAATTTATCGAACGGTTGCAAGATAGTAAGTGTTATGCGTAATGCAAATCCAGAGCGCTATTTTAAATTAAAATGTAAAATAAGACAATGGGACATAGGATAAAACTAGTAAAAGGTAACTAGGACTAATATCAGTAAATTCTTCTTGAAGCTGAGGGCGAACAGCACTTGGAATGGGCTTCCCAAATAAATGTTGGACTTGGGAGAGAAACATCCTGAATGCAGTTAAAAACGATTAAATGCAGCAGCAGAGTCTTTCTGATTGGAAGAACTGATATGGACCACATTATCTTCCATATCAGTAATTATCTTGCGAAATTCAAACTATTGATGCAAAATTTGCATCTGTCTTTACCAAGGAAGAAGATGCAACCCAGGCAATGGTGAAAGAGGCAGTAATTTAGACACTAGAAGGGTTTAAAATTGATAAGGAGGACATATTAGATAGGCTGTCTATTCTTAAAGTGACCAGATGAGATGCATCCAAGGATACTGAGGGAAGTGAGGGTGGAAATCGCAGAGGCACTGGCCATAATTTTTCAGTCTTTCCAACTTGGGGGTGGTGCCAGTGGACTGGAGAATTGCAAACATTACACCTTTGTTCAAAAAAGGGTGTAAAAATAAGCCCAGCAACTACAGGCCAGTCAGTTTAACTTCAGTGGTGGGGAAACTTCTAGAAAGAATAATTTGGGACAAAATGAATAGTCACATGGACAAATGCTGGTTAATTAAAGAAAGCCAGCAGGGATTTCTTAAGGGAAAATCATGTTTCACTAACTTGCTGGAGTTTTTTGAGGAGGTAACAGAGAGGGTTGATGTGGGCAATGCTGTTGATGTGGTATACATGGACTTTCAAAAAGCGTTCGACAGACTTGTGAGCAGTTATAGCTCATGGAATAAAAGGGATGGTAGCAACATGGATATGGAATTGGCTGAGTGACAGGAAACAGAGTAGTGGTTAATGGATGTTTTTCAGGTTAGAGGAAGGTTTGTAGTGGAGTTCCCCAGGGATCAGTGTTGGGACCCTTGCTTTTCCTGATATATAGTGACTTAGAGTTTGCGGATGATACGAAACTTGGAAGAATTGTGAGCTGTGAGGAGGATAGTGTAGAACTGCAAAAGGACATAGACAAGTTAGTGGAATGGGCAGATAGGTGGCAGATGAAGTTCAATGCAGAGAAATGTGCAGTGATTCATTTTGGTAGGAAGAACATGGAGAGACAATATAAAATAAAGGGTACAATTCTAAAGTGGGTGCAGGAGCAGAGGGACCTGGATGTATATGTGCATAAGTCATTGAAGGTGGCAGGACAAGCTGAGAGAGTGGTTAATAAAGCATACAGTACCTTGGACTTTATTAATAGGGGCATAGAGTACAAGAGCAAGGAAGTTATGTTGGACTTGTACAAGACACTAGTTCGGCATCAGCTGGAGTATTGCATCCAGTTCTGGGCACCGCACTTTAGGAAAGATGTGAAGGCATTGGAGAGAGTACTGAAAAGATTCACGAGAATGGTTCCAGGGATTAGGAACTTCAATTATGAAGATGGTGAAGTTAGGACTGGGTGAAGTTTTCCTTGGAGAAGAGAAGGCTGAGAGGAGATTGATAGAGGTATTCAAAATCATGAGGGATTTGGACAGAGTAGATAGAGAGAAACTGTTCCCACTCGTGAAAGGATCGAAAACAAAAACGATTTAAAGTAACGGGCACGAGAAGCAAAAGCAGTGGGGAAAAACTTTTTCATGCAACGAGTGGTTAAGGTCTGGAATGCGCTGCCTGAGAGTTTGGTGGACTTAGGCTCAATTGAAGCATTCAAACGGGAATTAGACTGTTATATGAAAAGGAAAAATGTGCAGGGTTACCGGGAGAAGGGTACTAAGTGAATTGCTGTTTCGGAGAGCCAGTGCGGACACGATGGGCCGAATGTCCTCCTTAGGCACAATAACAATTCTGTGATCCTGAGATTCCAGTAGGGAGGTGCAGAAAAAAAATCTTGGTGCAAAAATCTATCTTCACCTTTTAATACTCATTTTTTTATTACAATGCATACATTTTAAAACTATATTTCATACGTATTTTCCCAAAGAAATTCACCAATTTGCACCGCTGCGTGCACAGTAAGTGTAGCCCCCGTTTTGCATGATGCTGATGGTGCAGTCGCTCTGGGACAGCGCGGAAGAGAGCAGGCTGCCTCTGCGGACAGGATGCGTGCGCGCACTCAGACTTTACAAGCGGCTTGAACGTCCCCAGGCAGAGCGTGTGCTCTGGGTTTGCACGCGCGAACAGAACGTTCCCGGGAATAGGTCGCGCTTTATTATCGCCTGCAACCGCGAGCAAAAATCGAAGGCGGCAACAGCAACAACAAGAAGAAGCGATCAAGGCCTCTCGCAGCATCTGTGAAGCAGGTTGGCAGCAGAGCTCGTCCTTTTCCTTGCCCCATCCCGAAGAGGCCATGACTCGCGAGTATAAAGCCGGGGAGTTGATTTTCGCCAAGATGAAGGGCTACCCTCACTGGCCTGCTCGGGTGAGTGGTGTATGCAGGAGGAGGGCGAAATGCAAGTCCAGGCTGACGGCCTGCATATTATTGTAGCGTTGTATCGCTCAAAAACAATTTTTGGGCGGTTTCTAAATAAGAGTCTTAACTGAGTTGCATGCAAACCCCTACAGAGGAGGACAAGCCTTAATTTGTGAGAGTTGCAGACTTTAAGGTAGTTTCACCGTGCATGTATCTTGCCAACACGCTTGCAGAATGCCATGGTGCTTTTGAGGAAGGAGGCGGGGTGCTGGGGTAACTGGTAATCTTGGTTGGCACGTGGAGTCCTCCTTAACTCGCTGCAGTTCAGATTAAAAATTGGGTTTTAATGTAGTTGGTGTTCGCATTTGTTGAAATAAAATATTCAGTTGTGTTTCCGGGAAAACTAAAATAGGTTCAGAAACCAGACTACCAAATACTACTTGTTAATCTAATAACCCATTCATTGCTTTTGTATGCGTCCTGTAGGCTGTGCTGTTTTGTCTTTTGATTCACCTATTCTTGTCTCGGTATTGCTAAGACAATTAATTATAACTGTTTCTGCCATGTGTTGCATTTGAGCTGCCACAACGGTGTGCAACGTGGTGACAAATGTGCTGCTTCGCTTCTATATTAAAATATTTGAAAATGTTTATTTGGTCGTTCACATCACATACTGGAAAAATAATCCTATTGGTGAACATGTGTTGGACCAGTTAATGTGGGTAAACTTACTGTATAATTGTTTGGAGGTTGAAATGACTATGGGAAATCGAATATTATGAATTGATTTTATTCTATTTATGGTGCTGATTAAAGAGAGCGTAACCTACATCCCAGGCAGTTCTGTTTCAGTGGGGCAGATCTGAGAATTCTCAATAGAGCTACCCAACTCCAAAAACAACAGGCCTCTGGCTGATCTATCTTGGCTGTGTTCTACCAGTTATTCTCCTTTTCCTACATTATCATTATTTTTACCATGTACTATCTACTGTATAATCTTATTGTCCCAAAGTAACCTGGACCAGGGTCTGTTTGGTAGCTGTACAGTTGTTAAGTAGAACTTCCATGTACTAAACTTTGACCTGAAACTCCAGATTTAGTAATGCTCCAGAAGCTTCTTGTCCTGCAAGCAGCTGTTTAGCTGTAATTGCTGTCCGGTTTGTTCTGGTACTGCCGCTGAATTTGACTATTTTAAAATTTTCTTGTAATGGGTCTGTTTTTGCCCCTGAGGAAGCCACATTGAGAATAGACCCATCAGGCCTGCCAAATTGGAACAGCATAACAATTATCCGATCAAAATATCGAATGTTGCCTACATGAAGGTGAGTCAGTGGGGATGGGAGAGTTTATAGTTCGCTACAGTGAGGTCTGACTACATTCTGTACCTTTATTTCTCATTTGAGGTTTTTTGTATTCATTGAGGTGAGGGTGTGTCAATGGGATTCTTCCCATTTCAGCATGAAGCACCCCAGTTAGGTATGGCACAGCTTAGAAGCAGATTAACGCTCCCTCCTCTCTGCTCCAATAATGCCTCAGCCCCAAACACAGCAATGTGACATCTTTTCTATATCTCACCCCTGAAATCCAATAGCCATTCTGAGTGAGATTGCCATTTAATGCTAAATTAGGAATCATTTTCTGCTACACATCCATTAGATACTAAACTAAGACTGCTCAGCCTCATCTCACAATAGAAACCATGCAGCCAGGAGACACAAGAAACTTTCATCGCAATAGTCTGGACTGAATTTGAATCATAGTCTCAAAGGTGAAGTGCACTGCACCACTCATTTCGACAGTACCTCCCAAACCTGTGACATCCGCAACCTAGAATGACAAGGACAGCAGGTGCGTGGGAACACCATCGCGTCCCAGTCACGCATCATTCTGACCTGGACGTGCATTGCTGTCCCTTCCTGGTTACTAGGTCAAAATTCTGGATCTCTTTGCCTAACAGCATTATGGGAGCACTTTCACCACATGGACTGTAGCAGTTTAAAAATAACGCACAGCACCACTTTCTGTAGGCCAGCTAGGGATTAGCAATAAATGCTGGCCTTGCTGGTGATACCCATGTCCCAACAGTGAATATTTTTTTTAAAGTTTGTAAGATAAATTTTAATACTTTGCTGTGGGCAATCAGCAGCAGCAGAATTGTACTCAACCACAATCTGTAACCTCATGGCCTGGCATATTCTCTGCTCTACCATTACCATCAAGCCAGGGGACCATTTCAATGTAGTGTGCAGGAGGGCATGCCAGGAGCAGCACCAGGCATACCTCAAAATGAGGGGTCAAGCTGGTGAAGCTACAACCCAGGACTACTTGCGTGCCAAACAGCGTAAGCAGCATGCGATAGACAGAGCTAAGCAATCCCTTAACCAATGGATCAGATCTAAGCTCTGCAGTCCTGCCACATCTAGCCGTGAATGGTGGTGGACAATTAAACAACTAACTGTGGCTCCATAAATATCCCCATCCTCAATGATGAGGGAGCCCAACACATCAGTGCAAAAGACAAGGCTGAAGCATTTGCAACAATATACAGCCAGGAGTGTTGAGTGGATGATCCATCTCAGCCTCCTTCTGAAGGCCCCAGCATCACAGATGCCAGTCTTCAGCCAATTCAATTCTCTCTACCTGATCTCAAGAAACCACTGAAGGCACTGCATACAGCAAAGGTTATGGGCCCTGACAACAATATGACAATAGTACTGAAGACCTGTGCTCCAGAACTTGCCACACCCCTAGCCAAGCTGTTCCAGTACAGCTACAACACTGGCATCTACCCTAATATGTGGAAAATTGCCCAGGTATGTCCTGTACACAAAAAGCAGGACAAGTACAACCCGGCCACTTACCGCCCCATCAGTCTACTCTCAATCATCAAAAAAGTGATGGAAGGTGTCGTCAACAGTGCCATCAAACGGCACTTGCTCAGCAATAACCTGCTCATTGATGCTCAGGACCACTCAGCTCCTGACCTTACTACAGCCTTGGTTCAAACATGGACAAAAGAGCTGAACTCAAGAGGTGAGGTGAGAGTGACTGCCCATGACATCGAGGCAGCACTTGACTGAGTTTGGCATCGAAGAGCCCTAGCAAAACTGGAATCACTGGGAATCGGGGAAAACTCTCTGCTAGTTGGAGTCATACCTAGTGCAAAGGAAGATGGTTGTGGTTGTTGGAGGTCAGTCATCTCAGCTCCAGGACATCACTACAGGAGTTCCTCAGCCTCATCTCACAATAGAAACCATGCAGCCAGGAGACACAAGAAACTTTCATCGCAATAGTCTGGACTGAATTTGAATCATAGGCCCAACGATCTTCAGCTGCTTCATCAATGACCTTCTTTCAATCATAAGGTCAGAAGTGAGAATGTGCATTCATCAGCGAACAGTGTTCAGCACCATTCGCGACTCCTCAAATACTGAAGCAGTCCGTGAGAAATGCAGCAAGACCTGGACAATATCCAGGCTTGGGCTGATAAGTGGCAAGTAACATTAGCGCCACACAGTTGCCAGGCAATGACCATCTCCAACAAGAGAGAATCTAACCATCTCCCTTTGATATTCAATGGCATTACGGTTACTGAATCCCCCACTATCAAGATCCTGGGGGTTACCAATGACCAGAAACTGAACTGGACCAGCCATATAAATACCGTGGCTACAAGAGCAGGTCAGAAGCTAGGAATCCTGCGGCGAGTAACTCATCTCCTGACTCCCCGAAGCCTGTCCACCATCTACAAGGCACAAGCCAGGAGTGTGATGGAATACTCTCCACTTGCCTGGAGGGTTGCAGCGCCAACAACATTCAAGCAGCTCGACACCATCTAGGACAAAGCAGCCTGCTTGATTGGCACCCCATCCACAAACATTCACTCCCTTCACCTCTGACGCACAGTAGCAGCACTGCAGAAATGCACCAAGGCTTCTTAGATAGTGACCTCTACCACCTAGAAAGACAAGGGGAGCAAATACATGGGAATATCACCACCTGCAAATTCTCCTCCAAGCCACACACCATCTTGACTTGGAGCTATATCGCCGTTCGTTCACTATCGCTGGGTCAAGATCCTGGAACTCCCTAACAGCATTGTAGGTGTACCTACCCCCACATGGACTGCAGCAGTTCAAGAAAGCAGCTCACCACCACCTTCTCAAGGGCAATTAGGGATGGGTAATAAATGATGGCCGAACCAGCAACACCCACATCCCATGAATGAATTTAAAAAAACTTTTACATAATTGCTTTCCTCTGTCCCCTGGGTTGTACCATCCATTTTGGATCTGGAGCTGGCAGCAAAAAAAACTCCTCCAGCTCTAATTGAAGCCCAGAAATTTAAAGGTAAACTTTTGTTCTGTTTTGCTGCATTAATAGTTACCTTGTTTGGGGCATAGGAAACCAATTCCTAGCGGATTGAGCTGGAGGGCTTTGAGAGTTAATAGTGCAGATCTGCTCCAAATCCTAATATGTCCTATTGGAATCAGGCCTGAAAAGTGCAAGACTTGTACAAAAATCTCTGATGTATGTACTCTGAGTAGATATTTTGTTTCTTTTCCTTTAAACGCCCATGGATAAAATACTTCCGAGTTGTATCAAGCTTTCAAGTAATGGTTTGCGGCAAAGCACTGATCACTGATGCTTCGCAGCTTGTGATCTGATAAGTAAAGGAAATGTCTTTTTGTTTCTGCAGATTGATGATTTCGCTGACGGAGCAGTAAAATCTTCAACAAATAAATATCCCATTTTCTTCTTCGGAACTCATGAGACGTGAGTAATAACTTTTGGTATTCTTTACAGAAATGGTTGAGATCTTGACTGTCTGACAGGCTGGAATTCACACTTGCGTATGTATTTTAAAGGAAAACAAATACCATCCTACATGGAAGTGCTCTTATTGTTCGGCTTGATTTCTTTCATAAAATCAAATGCTTTGTGTCAGCCTTCGCTCAAGTGGTAGCATTGTGGCCTTTGTGTCAGAAGGTCATGGACTCAAATCTGACACCAGAGATTTGACCGCATAATCTAGACTGATACATCACACCTGTTGATGCTGAATTTCAGATGAGACATCGAACTGAGGTCTCACCTGCCCTATTGAGTGGACTTCCTGATGTCATGAAAGGCACTATATAAATGAAAGTCCTTTTTTTCTTTCTGCCTTTCTCTCAAAATGGATTTAAAACCTTTTTGCACACCCTGAGTAGCTTAATTTGTTTAGTTTGTTAATGTCTTGGTGGAGATGTGTGTTACAGTAAAGTTAATGTCCTCTTAATAATAACCATTGGCTGTTGAAGCATTTAATAAAAAGTAGTCAGGACTGCTATGAGATAGGGGAGATTTGCACTCCAATTCCAATGAGCTGGTTCAAAGAAAGAATTTGCATTTATATAGTGCCTTTCAGGACGTCCCAAATGCTTTACAGCTAGTGAAGCACTGTTGGAGTGTAGTTACTGTTGTAATCTAGGGAAATGCAGCAGCAGTTAGATAATGATCAGATAATCTGTTTTAGTTGTTGGTTGAGCTCGTAGAACTCCCCTGCTCGTCCTTGAATAGCGCTATGGGATCTTTTATGCACACCTGAGAGGGCAGACAAAGCCTTGAGCTTTTGACTCCATCGAAAGATGGTACCTTCAATAGATTTGAAGTGTCAGCCTTTCTTATGTGCTTACGTCTGGAGTGGGCTTGAATCCACTACCTTCTGACTCCGAGCTGAGAGTGTCACCACTGAGGTATAGCTGACTCCTAAATATTTTTTGTAACAAGATTAACAATAAGGAGATATGTATGTGGAAGTGTACTAGTTGCCACAGTTGCCATCCTCTTTCTGAATTTTATGTTGTACAGTTTTATATAGCATACTGGTAATTTTGCCAGTTCCAGAAGAAGGGCTTAGTGCTTGAACCCCTGACATTTGTACTGAAAGGTATAGCTACGACCTAGAAAATGTAGAAGCTAAGCATACTTAATTTAAAAAAACTTCAGTGCCTATTTAGGTCCACGAGACATTTATCCATATGAAGAAAACAAGGAAAAGTACGGGAAGCCCAACAAAAGAAAGGGTTTCAACGAAGGACTGTGGGAAGTTGAAAATAATCCGACTGTCAAATTTCTAGGACAACAGGTGAGTGCAACATTTGGTGCAAAACATAAAAGCAGGTGTACAGAAAATAGCCCTGAAGCTTGCTGTTATTGGAGTATGCCATTTAAAAAAAAATGGAGGTTGACTCTGTCCTCCATCTCCGAACATTAATTATAATGGTGTAACTGATGAGACAAAACATGGTTCTTGTCTGCTTTGACAAATGGCTTTAAAATTCCAGCTGATCCAATGCCAAATCAAATAAATTTCATCCTTTTGATAAAGGTCTATAGCATTGGCTTTGTAGAAGCATAAAATGGTTACACCACAGAAGGAGGCCATTCAGCATGACGAGTCTGTGTCGGCTCTCTGCAAGAGCTATATAGCTAGTCCCACTCTCCCCACCCTTTCCCCATAGCCCTGCAAATTTTTTCTATTCCGGAGCTTATCCATTTCCTTTTTGAAAGCCACGATTGAATCTGCCTCCACCACCGTTTCAGGCAGTGCATTCCAGAACCTAACCACTCTTGCGTAAATAAAGTTTTCCCTAATGTCACCTTTGGTTCTTTTATCAAGCAACTTAAATTCGTGTCCTGGTTCTCGAACCTTTCGCCAATGGGAACAAATTCTATCTACTCTGTCTAGACACCTTATGGTTTTGAACACCTCCATCAAATCTCCTGGCAACCTTCTCTTCTCTAAGGAGAACAACCCCAGCTTCTCCAATCTATCCATGTTACTGAAGTCCCTCATCCATGGAACCAATCTCGTAAATCTTTTTGCACCTTCTCTGTAGCTTTTGCATCCTTTCTAAAGTGCAGTACTTAGAATTGGGCACAAGACTCCAGTTGAGAATGAACCAGTGTTTTTTTAAAGATTCATGATAACTTCCTTGCTTTTGTACTCAATGCCTCTATTTATAAAGCCCAAGGCTGCATATATCTTTTTAACCACTGAGTCAATCTGCCCGGCCACCTTCGATGATTTGTGTGCATATACCCCCCGGTTTCTCGATTCCTGCACCCCCTTCAGATTTGCACCTTTAGTTTATATTGCATTAAGTTTCATCTGTCATGTGTCAGCCCATTCCATCAGTCTAACTCTGTTCTCTTGAAGTCTATCACTATCCTCCTCACAGTTCACAATACTTTCAAGTTTTTTTGTCATCTGCAAATTTTGAAATTGTGCTCTGTACACCCAAGTCTAAGTCATTAATACATATCAAAAAAAAAGCAGTGGTAACGACCCATGGGGAACCCCACTATATACCTTCCTATACTCTGGGGGGGAAAAAAACAATTGTTCAATACTGCTCTGGTTCCTGTCAGTCAGGCAACTTCTTACTGATGCTGCCACTGTCCCTTGTGTGCTATGGGCTTCAGCTTTGCTGGAAAGCCAATTATATGGCACTGTATCAAATGCCTTTTGGAGGTGCACATATGCTTCATCAACCCTCTCTGTTAGTTCATCATCATATTGGTTAAACATGATTCGCCTTTAACAAATCCGTAATGGCTGCCTTTAATCAATCTACACTTGTTTAAGTAACTTAATTTTGTCCAGGATTATTATTTCTAAAAGCTTTCCACCATTGAGGTTAAACTGACTGGCCTGTAGTTGCTAGGCTTATCTACGCACCGTTTTTTGAACAAGGGTGTAAAGTTTGTAATTGGCCAGTCCTTTGGCACCACCCCTGTATCTACGGAGGATTGGAAGATTATGGCCAGTACCTCTGCAGTTTATACCCGTGCTTCCCTTAGCATCCTCGTATGCATCCCATCTGGTCCTAGTGATTTAGCAACTTTAAGTACAGTCAGCCTTTCTAATGCCTCCTCTTTATCCATCTTTAGCCCATCGAGTTCTTCAACTACCTGTTCTTTCACTATGACTTCAGCAGTATCTTCCTTGTTAAAGACAGATGCAAAGTACTCATTTAGAACCTCAACCATGCCCTCTTCCTCCATGTGTAGATCCCCTTTTTTGTCCCTCATCAGCCCCACCCCTCGTTCTGTCCTTTTACTAATTGTATGCCTACAGAAGACTTTTGGATTCCCTTTTATGTTAGCTACCAGACTCTTCGCATACTCTTTTTTTTTTTTGCCTCTCTTACTTCCTTTTTCTTTTCTGTCTTTACTTTCTATATTCAGTCAGGTTCTCACTTGTATTATCGACCTGACTTTTTCTGTTTCATCTTACTCTCTTTCTCGTCAAAGCTCCGGCTTTGTTTGCCCTACCTTTCTCCCTTGTAGGAATGTACCTCGACTGTACCCGAACCATCTCATCTTTAAAGGCAGTCCATTGTTCTGCTACTGTTTTGCCTGCCAATCTTTGATTCCACTTTACCCTGGACAGGTCTGTTCTCAATGCACTGAAGTTAGCCTGCCTCCAATTAAGCATTTTTGCTCTGGATTGCTCCTGGTCCTTTTCCATAGCTAACCTAAATCTATGATACTATGATCACTCCTAAATTTTCCCCTACCAGATCCAGCAAAGCCATCTTCCCCATTGGGCCGGAATGGTACTTGTCAAGAAAATTCTCCTGAGCACACTTGAGAAACTCTTCTCCCTCTTTGTCCTTTACACTTCTTATCCTAATATAGACTGGGATAATTAAAGTCTCCCGTTATCAGTACTCTCTAGTTCTTGCATCGTTCTGCAAGTTTGCTCCTCTATATCTTTCCTGCTAGTTTGGCCGATAAAATACACCCAGTAGTGTAAAGGCATCGCTATTGTTTCTCAAGTCTAACCAAATAGATACTGTTAGTGACCTTTCTGGGACATCCTCTCTCTCTCACTCTCTCCAGGACTAAAATATTCTCCTTAATCAATACTGCCACCCCTTCTCCTTTCTTTCCTTCCCTCTTACGTAGACACCTTGTATTTAGGAATATTTAGTACCCAGTCCTGCAAGTTTTTGAGGCAGATCTTGGTTATCACCACAACATCATGCCTGCAAAACTTATTCACCACGCTTTGTGCATTTACATATATGCACTGTAAACTTGAATTAGATCTTACTGTATTCCATTAGTCTGACCCCACTTAATACCTTACTGTTTATGGCAAATTGTGGCTCAGATCTAATAAGCTAGTGATCCCAACTTGTCCACTGCAGTTGGTAAAATAGCTCTTGTGCAAATTAAATCCAAAGGGGGCAACCGGTGGCTACTTGGGTGATACATTGAAAGTAACTTGTTGCAGATGGAGTAATATCGGACTTCAAAGCCTGCATTGGTTTGCATTACAGAAAGTAACATTTAATTAGGTATGGGTACATTCTGAGCAACAATCTTGTATTTTGTGCATTAAACCTGTTTAAATATATTTTACTTACACTGTGATATTAATTTATCCAGATTATTGAAATTTGTCTCTTGTCTGTATTCCTGCTCTTTCAAGCATGATTTTTCTTGTAAAATGCCAACAGCTCTTTAGCGCCTTCTCCCAAATGGCTGTTCTTCATGTGAACTTGCGGAGTGTATGCTGGCTGGTTAGTAATGACCCTCCGGCTTTCTTAGTTAACTCAACTAATTGGAATTAAAAATTTATACTTTCTTTGTTCTTTGTGACTCAATGATCACTGAATCATCAGAGGAGTCCAGTGTTGACACACTACCCAGCAACAACAGCTGAGGCCTAGAAATGCATAACATCTGGCAGTGCTGGGGAGGTGGTAATTGAAACCATCCTGCACTGTTTATTAATTGTTTACAATATTTGGGTGTTTTTTTAGGGTTCTAATAAACGTGCTCGCAAGTTGTCAACTGACAAAGATGTTGAAGAGGGGAAGGAAACAAGTGGTTCAAATCTGGGGAAGGAGGAGCCTGACGCTGGCAGTTCGCCAGAGTTTGATAAGCAAAGTGACGAGGTATGTAATATGTATCGGGTGATCATTGTGTGTAACAGCCTGTACTTATGAATATGAATTAAAGTGGACAGTACGTGTTACATTTTTGTGCTTTCTTACCCGTTTTACTGTCTCTCTGGCTGTGTTTCAGACTGCTCAAGTAGGTAAGACCTAGCTTACTACAGTCTTGAATGTTTTCACTTGTCCAAATATCGATCAGAATTAGTTGATTAATGTAGCTCCTTTTAATGTAGAAAAACATTCCAAGGTGTATCACAGGAGAGCTAATTAGACAAAAATTGACACCATGCCAAATAAAGTTCTTAAAAGTAGGGAGGGAAGTGGCAAAAAAGAGAAAGCTCAGCACTTTCAGAAGGTGAGACCAAAATGGCTGAATGCTTTGACAGGATGGAGGGAATATATAGAACCGTACAGTGATATAGCACAAAAGGAGGCCATTTGGTCCATTGTGTCTGTACCAGCTCTTGGGGACTAATTGGATAGGTCTTTCAATCAATGCTGTTTCTCTGTAGCCCGACAAATCTTTCCCATTCAAGTATTTATTCCATTCTCCTTTGAAAGTTACTATTGAATTTGCTTCCACCACCCTTTCAGGCAGTACATTCCAGATCATAATTTACTGTGTGCATGTACATACAAATATCTCCCCTTTTGCCAATTACTATAAATCTGTGTTCTCTGGTTACCAACCCTCTGCCACTGGAAACAATTTCTCCTTATTTATTCATCAAAACCTCTTAAATCTCCGCGTTAGCTTCTGGCTCTGGAGAGAAACCCCAGTTTCACCACATAATTGGAATCATGAATCCCTAGTACCATTCTTGTAAATCTCTGCTTCCCCCGCTCTCCTGTCTTAACACCTTCCTAAAATGTAGTGCCCAGAATTGGACACAGTACTCCAGTTGGGGCCCAAATAGTTGATTTATGAGGTTTAGCATAACTTCCTTGCTTTTGTCACTCTAAGCTTCGGCTTATAAAGCCAAAAACCCTGTTTGCTTCTTTTAATAGCTTCTAAACCTGTCCAGGCAGTCAAACATTAGTGTACATATCTCCTCAAATGTCTCTGTTCCCATGCTATCTTTAAAATTATTTTAATCTATTGCCTTCCTTCATTCTCTTCCTCCTTCCTACCAAAAATGCATCACTTCACTCTGCTATGTTAAATTTCATCTGCCATGCGTGTGCATTTCATCAGTTTATGTCCTCCTAAAGTCTGTTGCTATCCTCCACATTATTCACCACATTTCCAGGTTTTATGGCATCTGCAGACTTTTAAATTACACCCTATAGATTCAAGTTTAGGTCATCAAAACACATCAAAAAAGAGCGACAGTTCTAATGCTGACCCCTGACAGACACCACTATATACTTCCTTCCACTCTGCAAAATCAACTGTTCACCACTACTGTCTGGTTTTTTTTTGTCCCTTGGCCGAATTTTCTTATCCATGGTGTCACTGCCTCTATAATTTCATGGGCTTCTAGTTGCTAACAAGTCTATTATGAGGTATTGTATCAAAAGCCTTTTGAAAATTTGTATACCCAACATTAACCTTCACAGAACTTAGTCAAGATAGTCAAACACAATTTGCCTTTCACAAATCCATGTAATCTGTTAATAATGAAGCTATATTTTTCCAAGTATCTTAATTTTGTAATAAAAATAGAAAATGCTGGAAATACTCAGGTTTGGTAGCGAGCCTGACGTCGGGATCTGTGGTGGGGGGCATGAAGATTGCCCCGGATGAGGCCTGCCATGGACCTTGACGCCAGCAGGGCCTGATGTCCACCCCCCGCCCCCAACCTCCACTCGGCAACAGGACTGCCATTTAAATATTTAAATAAATTAGTCTCCTGTCTCCTCCTGAAGTCCCGCCACGATCTTCACCCCAGTGTCCGGTACTGCTGCACCTTCCAATCCCCATCTGGGGAAACGAGGCGCAACGCTGGTGGGGAGAGATGAGAAGGTAAGTTACTCGTTGGGGGAGGGAAACAAGGTCAAATTAACGTCATGGGTGCAGAGGATAGTGGGAAGGGTTATAGTTTAAAGTTTCTGCATTTTGGGGTGGTGGGGGAGAAGGTCAGATTGTGAAGATAAGTGTTTTGGGCAGACAAATAATTAATATTGTGGGGTGGGAGGGGGCAAAAGAAATTATTTACTTCAATTCATTATTGCTTAAAATATTTGAATGCCCTTGTCGGGCTGGCAGCTCTTTAAAAATGGCGTCAGCACCTGCACGCTGGCAGCTGACACCATTGCCGGGGACGGACAGCTGCCCCCTCCACGTGATCGGGGGGCAGCCTGCCCCGGCTATTTAAATGAACCGTCGTGCTAGGAATTGTGGCGGCTCTTTGGTGGCGGGCTGTCATTTTTTTTGCCATGCGCTGATATCTATAGTGGGCTCATAAAGTTCAGCTCAACGTGTGTATCGTTCAGGTTAGGGATCGCCATTCAATACCTAAGCCCGTTGCTGCACTCTAATTTCCGATATGAAACATCCCTCCTTGCTGTGCACCAATTGTACACCCTGATAGTCCCTGACAGTGTGCGTCTGATCGCCATTGTACTCTGGGATAGAGATAGAGGTCTTTAAGCTTATGAAAGAGTTCAGTAGGGTTGGTGTAGAGAAGGTATTTTTACTCATGGGGCAGACCAGACCTAGAGACCATAAATGTAAGACAGACACCAATAAATCCCATAGGGAATTGAGGAGAAACTTTTTTTTTAAACATGGAGGGTGATTGGAGCTCACTGCAAGGCGCAGTTGAGGTGAATAGCAGAGATGCAGTTAGATAAACACTGAAGGGGAAAGGAATAGAGGGATATGCTGATAGGGTGATCTAGAGAGAAGGGAGGAGGCTCCTGTGGAACATGGACCAGTTAGGTCAAATGGCCTGTTTCTTGACCCTAAATTCTTAACGTTTCAGATCAGAACTGACAAAGGTTAGAAATGTAATAGGCTTTGAACAAGTGAAAAGGGGGAGTTGGGGGGCGGGGGAGAAGAACAAAAGGGAAGGTGTGTGATGGGGCAGAGGTTAAATGACAAAGATGTCACGGAACAAAGGCAAAAGGAGTGTTAATAGTTGTATCAGGTAGATAATCCAGGTAATTATAGACCGGTGAGCCTGACGTCAGTGGTAGGGAAGCTGCTGGGGAAGATACTGAGAGATAGGATCTATTCCCATTTGGAAGAAAATAGGCTTATCAGTGATAGGCAACATGGTTTTGTGCAGGGAAGGTCATGTCTTACCAACTTAATAGAATTCTTTGAGGAAGTGACAAAGTTGATTGATGAGGGAAGGGCTGTAGATGTCATATACATGGACTTCAGTAAGGCGTTTGATAAGGTTCCCCATGGTAGGCTGATGGAGAAATTGAAGTCGCATGGGGTCCAGGGTGTACTAGCTAGATGGATAAAGAACTGGCTGGGCAACAGGAGACAGAGAGTAGCAGTGGAAGGGAGTTTCTCAAAATGGAGACTGTGACCAGTGGTGTTCCACAGGGATCCGTGCTGGGACCACTGTTGTTTGTGATATACATAAATGATTTGGAGGAAAGTATAGGTGGTCTGATTAGCAAGTTTGCAGACGACACTAAGATTGGTGGAGTAGCAGATAGTGAAGGGGACTGTCAGAGAATACAGCAGAATATAGATAGATTGGAGAGTTGGGCAGAGAAATGGCAAATGGAGTTCAATCAGGGCAAATGCGGGGTGATGCATTTTGGAAGATCCAATTCAAGAGTGAACTAATAAATGGAAAAGTCCTGGGGAAAATTGATGTACAGAGAGATTTGGGTGTTCAGGTCCATTGTTCCCTGAAGGTGGCAACGCAGGTCAATAGAGTGGTCAAGAAGGCATACGGCATGCTTTCCTTCATCGGACGGGGTATTGAGTACAAGAGTTGGCAGGTCATGTTACAGTTGTATAAGACTTTGGTTCGGCCACATTTGGAATACTGCGTGCAGTTCTGGTCGCCACATTATCAAAAGGATGTGGATGCTTTGGAGAGGGTGCAGAGGAGGTTCACCAGGATGTTGCCTGGTATGGAGGGCGCTAGCTATGAAGAGAGGTTGAGTAGATTAGGATTATTTTCATTAGAAAGACGAAGGTTGAGGGGGGACCTGATTGAGGTGTACAAAATCATGAGAGGTACAGACAGGGTGGATAGCAAGAAGCTTTTTCCCAGAGTGGGGGATTCAATTACTAGGGGTCACGAGTTCAAAGTGAGAGGGGAAAAGTTGAGGGGGGATATGCATGGAAAGTTCTTTACGCAGAGGGTGGTGGGTGCCTGGAACGCGTTGCCAGCGGAGGTGGTAGACGCGGGCACGATAGCGTCTTTTAAGATGTATCTAGACAGATACATGAATGGGCAGGAAGCAAAGAGATACAGACCCTTAGAAAATAGGCAACATGTTTAGATAGAGGATCTGGATCGGCGCAGGCTTGGAGGGCCGAAGGGCCTGTTCCTGTGCTGTAATTTTCTTTGTTTTTTGTTCTCTTTGTATGAAAAGACAAAACATTAGTCCAGAGAAAGTGCTGAGGGCAGATAATGGTCTGATGAAAGGTCACAGACCTGAAACATTAGCTCTTTCTATCTCCACAGATGCAGCCATACCTGCTGAGTATTTCCAGCACTTTCTGTTTTTATTTCAGATTTCCAGCATCTGCAGTATTTTGCTTCTATTAATTTTGTCCTGGATGTTTGTCTCTGCAAGTTCCCATACTAATGACATTAGGCCATCTGACCTGTGATTGCCAGGTTTGATCCTGTCCCCTCTTTTGAACAGAAATGTAACATTTGCAGTCCTCTGGCACCATCCTGATGTCAAAGGAAGATTGTAACCAGAGCCATTATTACCTGCACCCTTACGTGCCTGGAGTCGGAGGACTATATGTTGAGGTGAAGGAAGAAGTTGCAGTTAGATTGGAATGAAGCTGTGGAAGGTTTTCAAAACAAAAGCTGGGGCTTTGAATTTAGTGTGTTTGGAGACCAGAATCTAATGGAGGTTACAGGGTATAGGTTGCTGAGCAAGCAAGATCTGGAATGGAAAATGGGCGGTGGAAGTTTGGACAAGCTAGAGTTTCTAGGGGAGGAGTTCCACAGTTTGCGAGAGGTACGATTGATGAGTCTTGAAATAGTCTTGGTAGTTTATTAAGTCATAGAACATGATATCTGACTAATCCATTCTAGATTAGTGTGAGATCTATAGCAGGAGGAGATGGTAGCGTAGTGGTAATGTTACTGAGCTAGTAATTCAGAGGTCCAAGCTAATGCCCTAGGGACATGGGTTCAGATCCACTACGGCAGCTCATGAAATTTAAATTCAATTAATTAATTAAAAATCTGGAATTGAAAGCTAGTCTCAGTTTCATGGCACCATTACTATCATTGATTATCATAAAAAGCCATCCGGTTCGCTAATGTCCTTTTAGGGAAGGAAATCTGCTGTCCTTACCTGGTCAGGCCTACATGTGATCTTTGTTTGAAGTAATCAGTTTGTTTTTCCCTGGATGCCTAGGCCTAGGGTTTCTCCCCCTACCCTCAAGAAATGCAGTTAAATCTTGTTGCCTGGATAACCTTGTGTCTTTTGGTCCATTTTGATGGCTTATTACTGTTTAATAGGAGACTTCTCCAAAGAAAGCTGCAGTAGTGCAGACTCCAAAGAAAGGTGCCAAGCGGGGAAGAAAGAGAAAGGTACGGCATATCTTACTGGTTTGTACGAATGCTTAAAGGAATTTGCCAGTTTCTGTTCTGCCATTTGGGTCCAGATGTGTCAGCAGTGAACACTAATCTGGTGTCGATGTTGAGTACCAGCATCTAAATCTAGGCTCATTAGTCAAATCCATGTGAGTGAGTTAAGAATATATATACACCTCTTTAATTGTTGCATTTAACTGATTGAATACTGCTGTTCTGGTGTCCGTTTATATTGGACTGAATTATTACAGGATCTAGCATGAAATCCACCACCAGAGTTGGATTTAGTTTGTCAGGACCAATCTAGTGCATAGAAGGAGTTCACATTGACGATCAAATGATATCATCCATTCATCCATCACCCTCCACTGATGACATATGCTTGTCAGTGGATGGAGGTGAAAGATTTTTGTGAAAACCTTTTGCTTCCTTTGCTCCGCATACAGAGAGATGTCTGTCCTCTACCTTACCGTGGAGTGCAGGTGAGATCTGGTACACAAAGAAAGTAGGGTGTAATTTAATCCATATTTCAATCAGCTGGGTCCTCCCACATACAAAGCTGCTGTATCATAGGTCATGTGTATGATGACAATCCATATTGGGCATGCATTGAGAAATTATCTTCCTATACATACCTCCATTTCCAACAGCACTGAGGGTGTACCTACCCCACATGGACTACAGCGGTTCAAGAAGGCGGCTTACCACCACCTTCTCCAGGGCAGTTAGGGATGGGTAATAAATGCTGGCCTAGCCAGTGACGCCCACATCCTATGAATGAATAAAAAAAAATGTACAGTGCAAAGGAAAATTATAATTCTATCATATATCCTGTTCACAGGTTTATTATACAGGACTGACTTAACTTTTAATTTGAAACGTATAAACTTTTTTTAAAATTTAGATTGACCAAATAGAGGTTGGTTCTGAATCCGAACCTGAAAAGCAGAGCGCCAAGAGGAAGAAACAAGGTATGTAATCTCTTCCAGACCTTCTGTAGAGCTTGATTGAGTACATACAGAACTGGCTGGGTGTTGCAAAAGTGTATCAAACTAGCCAATCAAGGCAGAAATGTATTTTATGAAAGGCAAAGTATTGCATAAATTGTAAATATTATCAGAAAATGTTGGAAATACTCAGGCCTCACAGTATCTGTGGGGAGAGAAATAAAGTGAACATTTCAGTTCTGTAACCACAGGTTTTAAGCAAGTATAGGTGATGGGAAAATAAGGGTAGGGAGAGGAAAGCAGGGATCGTCTACAATAGGGTGGAAGGCAGGCGTGATTTGATGAACAGAATCATTACAAGCACCTGCTGTCTGGAAAAAATGGGAGCAGTGGTTATGATCTGAAAATGTTGAACTCAGTGTGAGTTTGGATGGCTGTAAAGTCCCTAATCCAGCTTCCATTGAACTTCATTGGAACGGTTCAGGAGGCTGATGACAGATAGGTCAGAATGGGACAGAGAATGAAAATGGCAAGTGACCGGAAGCTCTAAGGGTCATACTTATGGACTGAACAGAGTTGTGCAGTGAAGTGATCACCTAATTTGCGTTTGGTCTTCCCAATGTAGAGGGGACTGCATCATGAGCAGCAAGTATAATATACTAAATTGAAAGAAGCACAAGTAAAGTGTTTCACACAGAAGGGGTGTTTGGGGCCCTGGCCAATGGGAAGAGAGGAGATAGAAGGGCAGGTGTTGCATCTTCTGCCCTGAGAAGAGGTGGAGTTGTTGGAGGTGGTGGAACCAGAGTGTTGCAAAGGGAACAATCCTTTTAGCATGCTGAAGATGTGGGGCAAGATGTGTTTGGTGATGGCATCATGCTGGAGATGGTGGAGGATGATCTATTGAATGTAGAAGCTGGTGGTGTGAAAGGTGAGGTCAAGGAAGACTGCATCGCGGCTCAGGAAGGCAGCGGAATAGGTGAGAGCAGAAGTGTGGGAAGTACAACACATGTCTGTGGGCCCTGTCAACCACAGTGAAGGAGAATCCTTTGAGAAAAAGAGAACCCATTTCTGAAGCATTGCTGTTGAAGCTGGCATCACGAGAATAGATGTAGCATAGACGGAAAACCTGGAAATATGGAATAGAGTCCTTCCACTTACTCAGCTTCCTGTAATAAAGGTCACTGTGGGAGTCAATGGGCTTATAGGAAACATTGGTTGACAGCCTATCCCTGGAAATGGAGATAGAGAAATTGAGGAAGGGAAGAGTCATAAATAGACCATGTGAAGGTGAGGGAGTGGTGGATATTTACATTGTTCAGTTTGGGGTGAGCGCAGGAAGTGACACCAATACAGTCATCAATATACTGGAAAAAGGGATGAAGGAGGAAGTCTGAGTAAGATGGAAGCAGGAAATGTTCCAGGTATCCCACGAAAAGGCAGGACCCATACAGGTTCCCATAATGACACCTCCTTATTTGGAGAAAGTGAGCAGAGTCGAAGGAGAATTTGCTCAATCAGGTAGAGGAGGGTGATGGTGGTCCCCATTTACCACCATCCTCCTCTGCCTGGCTGAATAAAAGATTATTTCTCATCTAACAGTGTTATATCAGAAGGGTTGAAGTATTGTTTTCATCATCAGTAAATTGGATATTTTATAAGAGCAGGAGTATTATCTCACATGATGGAGAATACTTTTTCTGCTAGGATGAAGCTGTGTCCCCTCTAAGTCGCACATTTTTAGTTGCTAAGTAAATATAGGCTCAAAGATCATGGAGTTTAATTGTTGTTTGATCAAGAGAGGTTTGAGATTCGAATGCATTTGTCATTTTCAGCCCCAGCTCAGAAGCACCTAACATTTTAAGATTTTGTTCTTTTTATATTTTTTATATATTTATATATAATGTAGTTTCCTGGGCTACTTTTGCTACCATTTGTGAAAATAAGAGTAACATCTGCCTTTCTGCAATCCCTGGAAACCTCTAGTATTTAGTAATTTTTTCTGGTAGATTTGTGCCACAGTTCCTGCAATTTCCTCCCTCAGTTCCTTAAAGATTCTCAGATACATCTTATCCGGCCCCTGAGATTTATTTACCGTAGGTTTGGACAGCTGTTTGCCAACCATGGTGGTAGTAAGGTGAGTAGTGCCACTAATTGGTGATACACTTCGCTAATAAAAGGTATCAAAAGATATGCAGCTAAGATGGGTAAATGGAGATGAGGAATAGATCAGTTGTGATCTAACTGAATGGCGAAACGGGTTCAAGGAGCTAAATGGCCCATCCCTATGTAATTTACCTCAGCCATCCCCTCTAGCTCCCTTTTCAGACTGCCTCCTCCATCGTAAAAAGAGACAAAAAAATTTGTGTACCACTTTTTGCAGCCTGTGTAGTATCTTCTAGGTCTGTTTGCTTGAGGGGCCATGGATAGGTGAAGCCCACACTTGTACCATGAAGAGCAGACTTTTCTGAGAGTTTTAACAGGTGATTGGCTGATTTGGGGGTCAGTGTATTGTACCTGAAATTGGCTTGAGGAATTCACACCAAGCAGTTTGGCTCACTTCAGCTTGAGTTGAATTCTTTTCAGTCAGAAGCTAGCAGAACCTATACTAAAATGTGGGAAGCGTGGCTGTTCAGAAATGATGTGCAGTCTTTGGTTACGGTTTATGTTGTGCTTTGGAAGTGCTGATGATATTTGCATTTATTTAAAAAAAAAAACTGCTTGGCAAGTTTAGAATGAGGCTACAACAATCATTCTCAATAGGGCTCAGGGAAATGCACAGAGAAGATGGGGAAGGGGCAGGCTGGTGGGTTCATATCATTCATTTGAGGGAGACAATTCTGAAGTACCAGTGAGACCCATAATAGTATGTGCAACATGCAAGTTTTTTTGTACGTGATGAGGGTATCTTAAAACTTTGAACTTGAATTAGCAGCAGAGCAATGCAGATTTTAGTTAGCCTGAAACTTCAGGCTGTAGCATCACTTGAAAAAGTCACCTGCCGTGTGATCTGTTGATCGATTTAACTTGGCTTTGTACTAGAGATATCACATACTGATCAACAGTAGAACAAAGTAATAAAAACAAAAAATGCTGTAAATACTCAGCAGGTCTGGAAGCATCTGTGGAGAGAGAAGCAGAGTTAATGTTTCAGGTCAGTGACCCTTCTTCAGAACTGGCAAATATTAGAAATGTAAAAGGTTATAAGCAAGTAAAGCCGGGGTGGGGCAAGAGATAACAAAGGAGAAGGTGTAAATAGGACAAGGTCACAGATTAACTGACCAGAAGGTCATGGAGCAAAGGCAAACTATATGTTATTGGTGTGTTGAAAGACAAAGCATTAGTACAGATAGGGTGTTAATGGACTGAAAGTTGAACAGTTGCAAGTACAAACATGAAAAAAAAGTGGGTAAACAAACTGAACAAACTAAGATGAAATAAAATAAACACAAAAATTTTTTTAAAAGGATAAAAAAACTGAAAATAGAAGTAAAACGGGGGGCCCATCATGCTCTCAAATTATTGAACTCAATGTTCAGTCCGGCAAGCTGTAGTGTGCCTAATCAGTAAATGAGATGCTGTTCCTCCAGCTTGCGTTGATGTTCACTGGAACACTGCAGCAATCCCAGGACAGAGATGTGAGCATGAGAGCAGGGGGGAGTGTTGAAATGGCAAGCAACCGGAAGCTCGGGGTCCTGCTTGCGGACTGAGCGGAGGTGTTCCGCAAAGCAGTCACCCAGTCTGCGTTTGGTCTCCCCAATGTGGAGGAGACCACACTGTGAGCAGCGAATACAGTATACTACATTGAAAGAAGTACAAGTAAATCGCTGCTTCACCTGAAAGGAGTGTTTGGGGCCTGGGATAGTGAGGAGAGAGGAGGTAAATGGACAGGTATTACACCTCCTGCGATTGCAGGGGAAGGTGCCATGGGAAGGGGATGAGGTGGTGAGGGAAATGGAGGAGTGGACCAGGGTGTCATGGAGGGAACGATCCCTTCGGAATGCTGACGGGAAGGGAGGGGAAGATGCGTTTGGTAGTGGCATCACGCTGGAGGTGGCGGAAATGACGGAGGATGATCCTTTGGATATGGAGGCTGATGGGGTGGAAAGTGAGGACAAGGGGAACCCTGTCACGGTTCTGGGAGGGAGGGGAAGGGGTGAGGGTAGAGGTGCGGGAAATGGGCTGGACATGGTTGAGGGCCCTGTTAGCCACAGTGGGGGGGAATCCTCGGTTGAGGAAAAATTGGTTGAGTCCATTAACACCCTATTTGTACTAATGCTTTGTCTTTCAACACACCATTAACATATTATTTGCCTTTGCTCCATGACCTTCTGGTCAACTATTCTGTGACCTTGTCCTATTTACACCTTCTCCTTTGTTATCTCTTGCCCCGCCCCCGCTTTACTTGCTTCTCGCTCCACAGATGCTGCCAGACCTGCTGAGTATTTCCAGCATTTCTTGTTTTTATTTCAGATTTCCAGCATCCGCAGTATTTTGCTTTTATACTAGAACAAAGTAAGTTGTTTTTTTGTAAAAAAAAAAGTTTCATGTACTCTTCTCCTCCCTCACCAGAAAGCATTGCATCTGTTTTCAGATGCATGTGGTTGTTTTTGCAAATATGAGTAATGCACTTTGAAGTAATGCGTTGCATTACACATCTCTGTGCTTTATGCTTACAGCAGTTGAAGTGAAAACTCCAAAACCCAGAGGAAGGCGGCCCAAAGTCATGGTGATACCTGCAAGCTCAGGCAATGAGAGGTCAGTGTGTAGTTAATCTGCAAACCGTTCACCGCTTAAGACTTTCGAGGTTAGTGGATCCTTAACATTTCATTGTTTGAATCATTCAGTATGATCTTAATCTAATAACACAGTCTTAATAAAAGACTAGGTGAGGGCATTCTTTTATTTTTGGAGAAATTCTAACTCGTAAGCAATGAGCCACTTTCAAAGAAAGACTTGCATTTATGTAATATAAAAACAGAAACTGATAGAAATACTGCAGTCAGGCAGCATCTGTGGCGAGAAAAACAGGAGTTAAAGTTTCAGGTCCATGACCTTGAAAGGTCACACAGACCTGAAACATTAGCTCTGTTTTTCTCTCCACAGATGCTGCCTCACCTGCTGAGTATTTCCAGCATTTTCTGTTTTATATTTCAGATTTCCAGCATCAGCAGTATTTTACTCCTGCATTTATAAAGCTTCTTTCATGACCCGAAGATCCTCTCAAAGCACCTTACAGTCAACGAAGCACTTCTGAAGAATGTAGAAAACGTGGCAGTGCATAGCAAGACCCATAAACATCAGTGATCCATATTTAACTGGCATAAAAACAAGAAATGCTGGAATCACTCAGCAGGTCTGGCAGCATCTGTGGAAAGAGAAGCAGAGTTAACGTTTCGGGTCAGTGACCCTTCTCCGGAACATATTTAACTGGCATTGGTTGAAAGAAGATGCACTTCATGTTGTATAGATAAGTTGGTATTTGTAATTGAAAGGATGGTGGTGATCGAGGTTTCATCATATTACCCATTCTGTCATCAAGCAAATGAACAATACACAGGATTTTGTTTTTAGTGGTGCTGGTTGACGGGTATATATTGTCTAAGGCTCCCTTGCGAAATAATGCCATGGGATTTTTACGTCCGCTTGAGAGGACGTATGGACCTTTGGTTTAACATCTCATCCAAAAGATGTACTAAAGAAACCTTAAGTTGTACAGTTGAGGAATTAGTTGTTTCAAGGTCTTATCGATTCCCCTGACGAGAAGGATCTGTGAATGTTGCTTCTGAGAAGCTAATGTTGAGAACATAGGAACAGTAGCAGGCTAATACAGCGCCTTGAACTGTTCAGCCATTTAATTAGATTATGGCTGATTTGTACCTGAACTGCATTTACCCGGCTATGCTCCATATCCCTCGATATCCTGATCTAAGAAAATCCATAGATTTCACCCTTGAAAATTTCTCTTGACCCGGCATTCACAACCTTTTGGAGTAGAAAAATCTTTGAAGAAGTGTTTGCTAATTTCCCTCCTAAATGGCCTGCTTCTAACTTGTAAGATTTGGATCCCATATTAAATGGTATGGAGAAAGAGGTAGGCAGTGGGCTTGGAGTAGAAAGCTCTGTTCAATTGGCTGTCTCATCTACTGAAACCTTTGATGTTGAGATCCACTGGTGCTTGTTTTAAAGTTTGAATATAAATAACTCTTGTTTTGCATGTACTGCCAGTGAGAATGATGGTATGAACAAAGCTGAGGAAAAGAAGGTGGCTACAGAAGAAAAGCGCAAGAAGCAACAAGAACAGAAGAAAGTGAAGGAGGAGGAAGAGAAGAAAGAGGAAAAAAAGATAGACAAACCAAAAAAAGTAGTTAAAAAGGAAGGAAA
Source organism: Heterodontus francisci (assembly GCF_036365525.1). Taxonomy (NCBI): domain Eukaryota; kingdom Metazoa; phylum Chordata; class Chondrichthyes; order Heterodontiformes; family Heterodontidae; genus Heterodontus; species Heterodontus francisci. The sequence continues at coordinate 157,269,136 of NC_090374.1, read as the reverse complement.
GAAGGACCTTGCAGAACCCAAGAGAAGGAGAAATACCAAAACTAAGTCAACGTCCGGGTCAGAAGAGGAGGAACCAGAAGATGATGAAGTATGTACTGTCCCAATATTCTAAAAGTGTGGAAGCGGATTAGAGTTTCATTGTCTTGAACCTGATTGATGTTTGCTCATCTCCCTCAGAGAATCTGTATAATCTGTTTATGGCCTGCTAGGAGCAGGTTTGAAAATTAAATAGCTTTGCAGAAGCACAGTAGCTTGATTTGACAATGTCTCTGTTCCTGATAAGTAAAATATTGGATTTGGAATGGATTAATGATGTACATTTTCGAAGTGGCTTCTTCTTCAAATCGTCTGGGAATAGTGGATAGGTTAATGCACGTTGTTAATACTTGTACAAACTAGTAGGACAGATGTTTTTTTTTAGTGGGTGTTTTTGCCATGAGATAAACTTCAAAACTATAGTTGGGAATCTTTTCTCAAAAAGGTACAAAAGGCAATGAAAAGTGAAAGTGATCCCTGTTTCCCACAGTGGTGCTAGAACTGCACCTATTGCTTACAGATGTGGTTATAAAGGACTACATTTTTGAGGGGCTACCAAATACATGTGGATAAAGTTTCATATTCAACAGTTGCCCTTGAAAGGTCTGTTGATGTAGTTCTGTTGACGCAATTTTCTTCAGCCTCCATTCCCTGCCTACACACACCCCACCCGCCCCCAATCCCCTGTGCCCAGCTCCAAATTCTCAGTCTGAAAAGGAGACCAGGATCCTTCTAATCACGCAATTGTCCACCAGCTTTAGTTGTAAACTTAGGATCTGCTATCGCTGCTGAAATTAATGGTTTATCTTTATGGATTGTGCAGTTGTTCAGTTTGATCATAGAGCAAGAGAAATTGCAGCTTTCCGTGAGGTAATGGAATCCTGTAATATATCTCTCTCATACTTTCAGGTTAGCACCTCAAGAAACTTACAGGTCAGCTTGTGTTAAGATGGTTTTAATTGTGAACTTCTATCAGAACAGATCTCCATGCATTCCTCTAATATGCATTTATCTTGTATTCTCTTTATCTTTTTCACCTACAACATTTTTTGTTGACTATCTACATTAAAAGGAAGAGAAAAGCAAGAAAACCAAGTGGGATGCTGCTAATAGACGAAATTTAATGAAAAAGCAAAATGAGAAGGAACAAGAGGAAAAGCTACGCAAAGTGGAGGAGAGCAAAAAAGATGAGCAGTAAGTACCAGTTTCTGTTAATGCATTTTTCTGTATTGAACAAGATGACCTGTTGGTTATTGGAATATTTTGCATCAACTGTCAGTATTCGTTGCCCTAATGATGAGTTATAGCTGGACCAGTTTCATTTCATGATTATTATTGAGTATTTTGTTTCTTTGGAACTAGAAGTTTGTAGCATGGAAGGAAACTATTTGCCCATTATGTGTCTGCCAGTTGTTTGGTAGAAAACTCCAAAACTTCATTCCATTGCCTTGCTTCCCCACGCCCCCTCACCCCCCCCCCCCCCCCCCCCCCTCTTACTCCCGAAAGCTCTCTATATCTTCCTCTGCTTCTAATACTAATCCACGTTGTTGCTTAAAAGATGCTGTGATCTCTGGTTGATCTGCTGCTTATGGCAAAGAATTACTATGTTCCATTGACCTAGGCTACAAGTCAATGAGTGAGACCCTAATTATTGTTTAAGCAAGCAATTTCCTTCAGTGTTTTCCCATTTCGCTTACCAAAGCTTGGGGAACCTACTACATGTTAGCATGAGCTAAAGGTTGAGAGCTATGTACAGCTTACCTGCATTTGCAGGGTTTCTGATGGTTATTCTGCTGGGAATACTTTGCCACTTAAAGCTTTGGCTGTCTGGAGCCAAATAGGAAGCAACCTCCGTCCCAGTCTATATATTAGACTAGTTAATCGGTTGTCGTCAGTGCCCTGGAGTGTGGAATGATTACCAAATCTTCCAGAGGATTAATTTGAATATCTTATTCCCAAGCATGTTAGATTGAAAGCATATTGTTTCCTCCACCCCACCACCTGCCACCCCTCGCCCAAAAATGTGTTTACCTCTTCCAACTTAACCTTGATGCCCAGATCCAATGCTGTACACTTTATTTGTCACTAGTTGATTAAACCAGGCCTTCACATAAGGGACTTTAGCAATAAGATATGTCCGTACTGAGGCTCACTTCCCTCTTCCGAGTGTTGAGTGACAGATCAATATGATCTGGTCCGCCCTGATTTCCTCATTTAGCACAAATCTACCTCACAGATTGATCCTGGATTTAGTACTTTGAAGGAACCCTTCAATTGGATGCCTAAGAGTTCTGAACTTGGGTGCAGAGCTTGGTTTCTCTCTAACCAGGTGTGAGAGATTGCACAGATATTGTTCATCTGTTAAATTCAGATTTATCCTTCCATCTAGGCAAACCAAAGAGGAGAAAGAAGGAAAGAAAGAAGAAAAACTTAACTTCAAAAAAATAGAGAAAAAAAGAGGTATGTACCTGTCTGTTTAGATTCAATGTACTATTATCAGAAAGGCTAACTGGATTTTATTTCATAAAATCTGACTTCCTCTGTCCTTACAGAAATGTCGATGGAAATGAGACTTCAAAAATTGCACGGTGAAATTAAATTATCACTGAAGATCGACAAACCTGTGAGTACTCCGAGTGGTTTGGATACAGAATTGGGTCCATTCCTAACTTGGTGTAATTTGTGAAGAGAGTAATTTCCATTTCTGAATAATAGAATTATACTAGTTGCTTATATTCTTGACAAGTAAATATTTAGTAATTGTCCTGTAGTTTGCCAGGATTGTCATCTTTTATCTTTTAATTGCACAAAGAATGTGGAAATAATTTTTCAAAATTAATTCTTGGGATGGAGGCATCATTAGTAAGGCTGGCATTTAGTCCCCAGCCCTATTTACCCTGTTACCCTGAGTAGTTGTTTGACACAACTGAGTGACTTGCTAGAGGGCAACTACGTTCACCATATTGTTGTGGGATTGGAGTCACATATAGGCCAGATTGGGTAAGGATGGTAGATTTCCTTCCGTAAAGGACATTATAAATTAACACTTATTTTTAACATTTTGACACTTCACACAGTTCTCCATAAGTCATCTTGTGATTTCTAAGTATTTATTTACAAAGAATAGCCAGTCAATTTTGTGCATTGTCCAATGGAATTGGATTGAGACTGCCCAAACTCATTTTACATAGGATTTGTGTAACCAATAGACACTGGAGACGCAGCCATCAGTCTGGCATACATTCAAGACTAGGATATACATCTGCAAGGCTAGTTTCTAACCTATTGCAGCATCCAGTCCTCCTAGCAATTCTACATCCTGCCATAGCTCCTTTCCAGTGGATGACCTCTACAGCTAGGTTTATATTGGTTCCTGACTGCACTTTTTCCACAGATGCATTAAAGAAAAGAAAGACTTGCATTTACTTAACCATCTTTCACAACCTCGGAATGTCCCAAAGCGCTTTACAGCCAATGGAGTACTTTTGACCTTTAGTCACTATGCAGTGTAAGTAACTTGTTTCAGGCTGATGTTCAGGATTTGTGAATGTTAATTTGCTCAAAGCAGAGACACTTCAGAGACTGCAGCAAGAACTCCAGGTCAAGCAGAAAATCGAGCATAGTTTTCAGGAACAGTCTGTAACTCATAATTAGCTGAACCACTTTTCACATTGCCTTGGAAGGTGGAGGAAATAAGTGTCTCATCCTCTGGGGTTCACATTATCCCCTCCTATTCCCAATTTTCTAAATCTCACTGAAGCACGGGATACCAGAACAGAAATAACCAATATCTCAACAATGTCCTGCAGGCATTGGTCACAGCTGATGCCTTAGCACCACTAAAGACTTGGTACCTACTAACACACAGTAGAAACTCCTCATCTGGAGCTATGCATGTAAGTATCTGGAGGAGTTCTCACAAGGACGCTGTTGAAAGATTCTGAAAAGAAGGCTTTGACCCCATTGAGAAAACAGTATGGCTAGTTCAGTCCATCCAGTCCAGTCTCTGGTCATTGCATTGTCAAGGGTCACGTTATTTCGGCAGTACTAATACTAGATTGGCTAAAACTTAAACACTTCAAGCTTTGTGCTAGTCCATTCATTGTGTCAGACGAATAACTATGAATTGAGTGACATTGTAGATGAGCGAGAGGAAAGTTTTTGTACCTTCTATCCAAAATCCACGATGTCTGTCTTTTAATGATTGTTACCTGCCTAGCCTCAATCAGGCAATTTACACTGGCACCTGCAAGTTTGGCATGTGTATTCTTGTGCTTTTCAATATATTATGTCCTAGCATCATCAAGATCTTGCATTCATGTAGTCTTCAACAGAGGAAATGCCCTATAATGCTTTTGGAAGAGGGGAGAAAACATAATGGATACTGAACCATCTGGGGAGAGATTAGCAGGGGTGACCAAAAGCTGAGCCAAAAAGAAGGATTTTGGAAAGGTTTTAAGGATGAAGAGAGAAGAGTGAATGGGTTTTCGGGAAGGACTCCAGACCAATGTGGTGCTTTATTTTCTGTAGCGAATGCAAAAGAATTCCTGGTATTATGTCCATACAGTTGGTGAGGGTTATGAAGGATAGATGCAATCTGGAAAGTAAACATTTATCTGCATAAAACAGTAAGGATGAAAACAATTGACTGCAACAGGACACAGGCTAGCAGAATGGGCAGACAAGTGACTGATGGAATTTAATAGAAGGGAGAGGTGATGCATTTTGGCAGAAGGGGTAGGAGGAGCCAATATAGACGAAATGGCACAGTTCTAAAGAGTGTGCAGGAACAGAGGGACCTGGGCTATCATGTGCATAGATCTTTGAAGGTGGCAGGACATACTGAGACAGTAGTTAGCAAAGCATATGGGATCTTGGGCTTCATAAATGGAGGTACTTGAACACAAAAGCAGGGAAGTCATACTAAACATTCATAAAGCTCTGGTTAGGCTACAACTAGAGTATTGCGTCCAGTTCTGGTCGTCACACTTTATGAAGGATGTGAAGGTGCTTGCAATCTTGCAGAGGAGATTTACCAGAATGGTTCCAGGGATGAAGGAATTTAGCTACAAGATTAGGTTGGAGAAGTTGGGGTTGTTGTTCTTGGAGCAAAGGAGGTTGAGGGGAGATTTAATCTAGAGGTGTACAAGATTATGACCGGTTTCAGAAATACTGATGGCTCAAGAATGTGAGGAAGAACTTCTTTACGCAACAAGTGGTAATGATCTGGAGCTCGCTGCCCATGAGGGTGGTGGAAGCAGAGACAATCAATGATTTCAGAAGGAAATTGGATAGGTACTTGAGGGAAATAAACTTGCAAGGCTACATGGATAAAGCAGGGAAATAGAACTGACTGACTGCTCTACAGAGCCAGCATGGACTCGATGGGCCGAGTGGCCGCCTTCTGTACCGCAATGATTCTATGGCTTTGTATAGTATAAATCATATTGCATTCATTAAATTCCATTAATTCTATCAACAATATCAGTTCTTCTTGATACAAAACAAGAACGAAGGCTTTGACCTCCACTGATATTTTGAGAATGCAAATTATGGCAGTGTGGTCAATTGAGGTTCCATTGTTGCATGTTCTGCTTCTTAAGAATAAAGTACCTTTTAATTATTTGCTCCAATTCCTCTGTTGCATTTCACTTTGCGCATGATGTTGGCAACTGGAAGTTTGTACTGATGTGAAACCAGCTGGCAGTCATACTGCAGATGATGCAACAGTACATTGCCACCGACATGTGCTAAGAGAGTTAGGATTTCATCCAGTTACAATATGGTTCCAGTCCTACAAATTGAACATAACTGATACTGTTATACCATGTTTTAAACCTAACAACAAATGTAACTTTTTTTAAAAGGAAGAAAAAAATTGTTGCGTTTAGGGATTCCATATTCTTGTAATAACTGCAAATACAAAACTGATGTCGTATCTTCCCATATAACTTTTGTTCCTTTAGGATGTAAAGAAATGTATTGAGGCCTTAGATGAGCTTGCTGCCCTCCAGGTTACTCCACAACATCTGCAGAAACACAGTGAACTGATTGCAACACTGAAAAAGGTTAGCTGTGTTTAGAATTTAGAGCTGATTTTTCTCATTGGTCCTAGCTTGCTCTGCTGTTCTTCCGCTCTCTTCTAATTCCCTCCACTTCTGAAAGCACTCTGAAGCTGAACATTGAATGCTGGTAGAATAGTTGACTGTGGAATCCTTAACTGTCATCTGGTTGTGCACTTTTCAGTGGTGATCACTGGATTACGAACAAGAGGAATTGTGGCCATCACTTTGAATATCTTCCCTTCTTCCTTCCCCACCATCCATCCCCTCCCCCTGGCCAATGCCCCCTGTCCACTGGGTCCTTTGTGTCCATAATTTGTGACAAAATTTGTATTTAGAAATGGGTGGATTAATCTGGGGCATCCAGCACAAAATGGTTAAAAGCAAATCATTTTTGACACATTTTGAATATGTGACTAATTGAATGGATAAAGAGAATTTTCTTTTTATTCGTTAGTGGGATATGGGCATCGCTGGCTAGGTCAGCACTAATTACCCATCCCTATTTGCCCTTGAGAAGGTGATGGTGACCTTGTCTTCTTACATAAGAACATAAGAAATAGGAGCAGGAGTAGACCATTCAACCCTTCAAGCCTGCCTCGCCATTCAATAAGATCATGGCTGATCTGTCCCAGGCCTCAACTCCTCTTTCAGGCCTGCTCCGCATAACCCTCGACTCCCCGAGATTTCAAAAATCTACTTCCTCCTTAAATACATTTAGTGACCTAGCCTCCACAACTCTGAGGTAGAGAATTCCATAGATACACCCCCCTGTGAGAGAAGAAATTCCTTCCCATCTCAGTTTTAAATGTGTGACCCCTTATTCTGTAACTATGTCCCCTAATTCGAGATTTCCCCACCAGTGGAAACATATTCTCAACATCTACCCTGTCATGAACCATTGCAGTCCATATGGGGTAGGCACACCCATAGTGACGTTAGGGAGTTCCAGGATTTTGACCCAGTGACAGTGAAGGAATGGCGATATGGTTCCATGTCAGGATGGTATGTATATGTGGACTTTGAGAAGGCATTCAGTAAGGTGCCACCCACCTGCTTTAGAAAGAAGGTATACAGTATAAGAGGAAAATGTAGCAGCACAGATGATTGACAAGGAAGAGTTAGGATAAAAGAGTGAGGCTTGGATTAGAGAAGGATCAGAAGTGATGTACTCTATGTGTCTGTTCTGGGTCTGCTTTTGTTCTTGGTGAGGAAGACAATAAAGGCTGGGATGTATATAGAGAACTTGCAGCCTAGATGCATCATGATTTTGGGGACGGGAAGTTAAGTTATGAAGTGACATTTGGGGTAATTTCCACTGGAGTATTTAATAAGTTTTTAAAAGGGTTTAGATGGTGAGCAGTTAAGAGTCCTCATTAGGAAAGTCTGTGATGAAAGGTCATCAGTTTAAAATGGTCACGAGGAGCGAGGCTATTTATGCAGTAGGTTGTTAGAGCATGGATTGCTTTGCCAAGGGGGTTGTTTTAGGCAGAGACCATTGCACTTATTGAAGGAAAATTGGATAAAACATTTGAAGCAGAGAAAGATACTGGATTATGGGGAGAGAGCAGAGCAGTGGGGTTAGTGTTGGATTGTTTTAGGAGAGAGCTGGTACAGGCATGATGAGCAAAGTGACATCCTTCTGTAAATCTCTGATCCATTTAAGTATCTCAGTCCACCAGGACTTGGCAGAATGAGACCACTTGTCCTGCTCATGTTGCTGTTTATAGTAGATTTCAGCATAGTCCAGGGATTGAGCCTGTGTCCTTCCTGATTTGTGTGACTCTGTTCTGCATAAATAAAAAAATGATCAGAATGTTGCCATTTCCCAGAAAATATTTTGGAAAGTTGGTATTATGATTAACTACTCCCAGAGCAGGCAGCCATTTATCTATTTTATACTGCAAAGGCCTCATTTGAAGGATTTTAAGTCACTTGGTGGTAGCTGTAATCGGGACAGATGTTTTCCACAGGCCATTTCCTTTTCCAGTAACTACTGCTTCAACTGGTGATGAACGCCAAGGACAGTATAAGAGTGGAATTGTATGAAGTTTGGCGCCCAGGTTTTCAGTTGAATACAGGCAGAGTATTGATGCGTCATCGCAGAAACTTGTAATGACGTGTTACGGGTTTAAAGGATGAGCTGTACTATGAGGAAGGTATGTCATGTGATCCATTGATGTGCACGATTTTGGACAGTTTGGATTTTTCTCTTCAGCCTTCCAGATGGAAGTATTCAACTGCTGGGGCAGATACAGGCTTTGTACAATAGTATGGACTAATTTTACAGAAATTATATTGGGATATTCTGCATAGTTTTACTTGTGACAGACACAAGAATTGCCTATTGTCCTTGTAACTGAAGCAAAGGCCCCTGTATATTTTGGTATTTGCTGTATAGTTTCTTGGGCTGTGGGATCTGTATCCTCAAACTATTTCTATTCTGTGCAACCTAATCAAGTCTGTTCGATCATTTCATAGGATTATGTTTTCATTGGCTTTCTTGTGTGACAGATGCGAAACTACAAAGCCAGTCAAGATATCATGTTCAAGGCAGATATGATCTACAACAAATTCAAATCCATGTTCTTAGTTGGCGAAGGTGATTCGGTGATTGCGCAAGTACTGAATAAATCTCTTGCTGATCAGCGACAGCATGAGGAAGCAGTTAAGGCACGAGAGCAAGAGAAGAAAAGTGATCAGCTGGAAACTAACAAGAAAGCTGAAAACACAGAGGAGCAAGTGACTGGTAAGGTTCATCCTTTCTGCAGCCCTTGTCTACTGCTGAATTAACTGAACTGAGTTGTGTTCAGTTCTCTACTCTTGAGAGCGGGTGGAAATTACTTAGTCTCCTGTGCCTTGTGCCACACGAGGCAACCCATTTTCTCCACTGCTGTTTGTCCAGAGCAAGCTCTTTGACTCTGATCAGAGTATCATGTTGCCTTGAGATCCAGCAGGTCACGGTTCTCCATGCTTGATGTTTATATTTGTCTGTCGGTTACAGACTCCTCCCTGGGTTCTTTCTGTAACAAAAGGTGGACAGGTTGTTCCCCTGATACACACCCTATCAGGAGAACTGGTGAGATGGCCTTCAATCTGGCTTCTACCTTTTTCAACCAGTCTGGCTTGGGTGGCCCAACCAGGAGTTATACTCCTATCAGTGTGGTTCTCCAGTCCATAGGAGCCTTGCCAACCCATCAATTGGCAGTCCCTGAGGAAAATTCTCCAAGGATTCTGTGTGATGTTTAGGAGCAGCAGGCTTTTTTTTCACCTTCTGTTGTGTTCACTTACATGTTATTATCACAGGTTTATGTTGCAGGGGAGAAAGGAGACTGGAGGGAGGAGAAAGAAAAGCATTGAGCTCAAAACACTGCATACTTCAAGTCTCCAGAATTCTTTCTAATGCTTGAGGTTGAAGAAATATTCTCACTTGTTTAGGGGTTCTCCTGGAGGTTCAGCTACTAAATGCAATGCAGATCCAGAAAGTTGCAATTTGATCAGTGTGCTGATGTTAAAAGTGCTACAGCTGGACTCCAATGGGTGGGGAGAGGATCATTCAAGGCTCTTGTTTCTGGTTAGTAGCCAGTAACTGCTATTTGAATGTGTGGGCATTGAGTGAGGACAGCTTGAGACCCAGCTGTGAAGCCACCTATAGTTTAATAGACAATCACCACTTGCTGCCTTCGTTCATATGTTACAAGTGACAGAGAGGAGGTACCTCCAGGAGAGTATAGAAAATTGATGGAGAATTTTTTTTATTGTCGTTTTATTGCAGTATGAAGTTTAAGTGGCTTATTAATGTTTCAGTGTTATGGTCCCTGGAACTGCTAGCACTGTTGCGCATGAGTTTGTCAAATATTCAGCTCCTTGTTTAAGGAATGCGTGCAGCTTCTGCAGTCTAACTAATGGGTCTCTTTCTCACTTGCTGTCAGCCACTAAAACGGTGAATGGAGAAGTTGTATCACAGGATGCAGAGAATGGTCACGCCTTGAAACGGGTAGAGAACAAGCCTGGAGATGACAAGAAGAATAAAGCCGACTCTGTGCAGTCACCACAAAACAGGTAGGCATGTTGAAGAATAAAGCTCGGGGAGGATTAAAAACCATTGGGTCTGAATGTGGCCCCCGGTTATTTTTAATTTTGTTAGTTACCTTACCACCTTCATGGAATGGTCCATGCTGAGGACCTTGTGGTTGTCTCTGAACTGTCAATTGACAAATGGGTAGGGTGAGCAGGATGGTCGAGTGATGTCCACAAAGTGCTATTGATTGTTTAACCTGTAGAGATTCTGCAAAGATCACTTTTTTTTTTCACTTTGCAGTCAGGGGCATGTGGCATGTTGGTGCTGAGCGGTGTCAGGTACAGCCAAGGCTCTTGGCACTCTTTAGTTCCATACCACTGCAAAAGTCATTGGGAGAAATGTAAGAGAGCTTTCAAAGTGAAGTTCTTAATTAACACAGACATCACATAAGCTGGCATCGGTGTACTCTTTCTGTATTAACTAAGAAGCTTGCTGCAAATGCTGAGTGCGTCTCTCAGTTCTGCTGCTCATATGTCAACTGCTGCTTCTCTGAGGGAGCTGAACCTTCTCTTTCTGTTGGTGGTTGCCTGACTTTTAATGGCTGGCTCCTTTTTGGTTTCTGGTGGTTGGCTGCAGATTGACTAACTGCCTGCTCCAGCGCTCTGCTTATCTCCCAATCTGGCACTATTAACAACAACTTGTACTTATTTAGCACCTTTAACGCAATAAATTAACACCAAGCCAAGGAAGAGAGATTTTGATTGAGGAAAAGCTTGGTCAAAGCGTCAGGTTTTAACAAGCATCCTAAAGGAGGAGGAGAGCACTATGAAGTTTGTAATTCAAGTGATTCCATCAAAACTTGTTGTTTTAAATATAAAATCTGAATATTGGATTCACGATAGACTTTTCCTAATGTATAAATATATATTGACCGTTTAACATGCCACAGAAATTGCAAAGACCTGTGCAGAATTTGAAGTCTCTGCAGAAATTGGCCTTAAGGGGCTCCAGAATTATGGGGGCTCTGGGTGTAGTATCTGTTAGATGAGGCAGCTGTTGGGAAGACAGTCTTATCAATCTGGATTTGAATTTAAATCCAGATCCTTGAACTAAAAGCACTATGCTAACGCACAGTCACACAGGGTAACTGTGGTGGTTCATTCTTAAATCCTGGGTTACTTTTGTTTTCTTACACACACTTTGACATCTATAAAATGAAATATAATTGAATAACAGAAGTGGGACTTCATTTTATGAAGAATGTTATGATTTGTAATCTGCATCTTGTTAAATTCTTAAAGGTAATGCTATCCAATTTACATTTAGTGGCTTTGTTCCTCTGGAAATACGGCTTCCCTTTTTGGATTTGTGTAGCTTTCTATGTCTTAATTGAATTATATTCGGCCTTATTATTGAACACATACCAATTAGGTTAGCCATAGTGCTTTTAGTTCAAGGATCTGGATTTAAACTCAAATCCATATTGATAAGATTGTCTTCCCAACAGCTGCCTCATCTAATAGATTGGAACTTTTACTGTCTGGAAATGCACCCTTCATACTTCTGTATTCACTGTAGGTAATTACAAATATTTGTACTTAATATTGCATATGCTTTTGCACTGCATCCCTTTCCCTGATATTTTCTTTCTCCTGTTCTCTAACTGGTATGTTTCTATAGGTAGTGGCTACTCCCCAGTACATCATCTCCTTCTGGGACTGTCAGAATGTTGGCCAACAAACTGATGGTGGATCCTGTCAGATGGTTCCCCAAGCAGACTGTCAAAGTCATTCAGCAGAATACCTCATCACCAGAACTTTCAAACAACCACCGCCTTGGATGGTGCTGAGAAAGGCCCTCCCCATCAGATCCTTCATGCACACTCAGAGTCTCAGTGCCACCACATGCTGTCCTCAAGGCAGCTGTAGTGGGGAAGAGACTGTTGCCCACCTACTTCTGGAATGTGCCTTTGCAAAGAAACTGGAAAGAGATGCAGTGGTTTTTGTCAAGGTGCCTCCTGAGCAGCTCTGTAGCAAAGGACACCAGTGCTGGATAGGCTGTTCCCAGGAATGCACACTGAGGCAAACATCGACTGCTGCTGCAGGACCGTCAACTTGGTGAAAGACGGTCTTTGGTATGCACAAAAAACGTTGGTCTTCTAATGCAAAGAGCTGTCAACAGCTGAATGTTGCACTAAAACTTGGGGCAGCTGCCACAAAGGCTCATTGGGGAAAGGCCATTGTCTAAGGCCTTCCCGCCATAGTACACTGAGATGCTGGAACCCGTGTAAAACCCCTTGGGCTGTAAGCAGCAGAGAATGCTTGACATGAAATGGAACTGTATATTACAGATATAACGTAATTGTAAGTGTAGTGAGGCACCTCAGAGTGCCGTGTACTGTATTGAAAGAAACTGAACTGTATTGCACTTTTATGTAATGTCAAACTATTAAGTAATGTACTCTTACAGATTTTATGAATAAAATGCAGTTCAGTGGACAAAACTACCAGTGAATGCAGACTATAAAGAACTGGGCAAGATCCTATTCCTGCTTCAAATCTACTGTAGGAGGGAGGGGAGAGGGGCAATCAAGAGTGAGAACTTTTCTTTCTTCTCTCTCAGGAGCATGGTTGAGATCAGGTGTCTTAGCACAGACCAGGAATAGAATCTGAACCCTACTCTAATAAGTAAAATACTGTGGATACTGAAACTCTGAAATGAGAACAGAAAGTGCCGGAAATACTCAGCAGGTCTGGCAGCATCTGTGAAGAGTGAGAAAATGAGGTAATGTTTTCAGGTCTGTGACCCTTCATCAGAATTTTGCCACAGCCGTTCTCTCTCCACACTGCTGAGTATTTCCGGCACTTTCTGTTCTCACCTGAACCCTGATGTTCTTTGTGGTTCAGTGCCACTTTGAATTAATGGAGACTTCACCAGTTAGCCAGATGGAGGTGATTTTTTTTTTGTTCCTCTTTGGAAAACAACAGTGTGTCTCCTTTTTTAAAACTGATGTCAGTGCATTTAATGGAATAAAATTTGACTATGTAACACAGTACTTACTCTTTCTCTTTACTTCAGTGAACCGCATCAATCTGATGCATCGCAGTTGGGGAAACAACCATCAGCCGATACTGAGGATGGTCAGATGGAGACAAGACCGGCTACTGAAAGCTGAGCAGCTCCAGCCTGCATATTGCCACCAAATCTAAAATGTAGCACCTAGCACAGGTGTTTTGGGGGGGAGGGGGAGGGTTTGGGGCGAGTGCTTTTGTTTCTCTATTTTGTAATTTCTGATTTGTAGACAACTTGCTATTTAACACTGGATATCTGTATAAAAAAAAAAATCCCCAAAAAAGCATAGCAGCAAATAAGCACATGGTAGTGTTTTACCACATAAAACTGCCGAACCTAGGTGTACATTTTTTTAATTTAGTTTCTTTTCCTGCCTTTGTTTAAAATGTTTTATATAATGATTGGAGGGTGATGGTTTCCCTTGTTTTTGGATGTGTATAGTAATTCAGTGGCATTTTTATGTTGATATAATGTATTTTTTTTTATATTAACCTGTTGAGGCCAAATCTTTAACGCCAAATAATCAAAACTAGTTTTTGTTCCTGCATGTTGAATTGCAGGCAGTATCGTAAGGAAACTTTCATTTTTTAATTGTCATTTTTCTACATTTTGCTTTGTTCTAGTAAATCTCATTTAAGTTTTTGCATAACTGTGTAGTTGCTGTTGCTTTTTACAGCAGCCTGTAACGGTTCCATGTGAAGATGTTCATTGGTTATCGTAAACTGAGCTCTGATTGCTTATTTTTTTTATACTAGACTGTATTTGTAATACTAAATGCTTTCATTTCAGATGAGCCACAGAAGTGCTTCTGATGTGTTGCATTTTACTTTGTCCGTTGGGGAAGGGCCGAGGCCTTAAACTTTGCTGTAAACTTCCACCAAAATAAATGTTTGCTTCGTTAGTACTAATCGATCCTTCTTTCATTTAAAAGTTTAAAGTTTGCACTGGAGTGCTGACTTGGGTTGCATTAGAGTGTTAAAGTGGAGGTTTGGTGACTGAGCAAGTTCGGTGAGGAGGGAGCGAGGAGCTCCTTTCATTTCCTACCTGTCCTCAGAGTGAGGGGAGCCGAGAGTATCTAAAGAGCACAGCTGACTGGTGAGTAAGTCCTGGTGGGTATTTTTCAAAGTGGATTGAATTGTAAGTCATTGTTTTAGCAAGACTTAGTTGTTTTTTAAAATTATAATCTTCTAAAGTTTTAAATTTAAAGGGTTTAGTCATGGCAGGAGAGCTTGAAGCCGTGGTTTGCTCCTCTTGCTGCATGTGGGAATCCGGGAACATTTCCAGTCCCCGGGACCAGCATGTGTGCAGGAAGTGTGTCCAGCTGCAGCTCCTGGAAGCTCGGGTTTCAGAGCTGGAACGGCGGCTGGAAACACTGTGGAGCATCTGTGAGTCTGAGAACATTATGGATAGCACGTATAGAGAGGTGGTCACACCGCAGCTGAAGGGACATGAGAAAGGAAGGGAATGGGTGACCGCCAGGCAGTCCAAGAGAATCGGGCAGGTAGTTCAGGAGTCCCCTGGGGTCTCGCTTGCAAATCGGTATTCCATTTTAGAGGCTGATGAGGCTGGTTCCTCCAGGGAGTGCGGACAGAGCCAAGCTTCTGGCACCACAAGCAGCCTGTCTGCACAGGAAGGGGGAAAGAGAGGAAGAGCAATAGTAATAGGGGATTCTATAGTCAGGGGAACAGATAAGCGCTACTGTGGCCGTCAACATGATTCCAGAATGGTGTGTTGCCTCCCTGGTGCCAGGGTCTGGGATGTCACTGAGCGGCTGCAGGGCATCCTGAAGGGGGAGGATGATAAGGCAGAGGTACATGTTGGTACCAATGACATAGGTAGAAAGAGGGATGAGGTCTTGCATCAAGAATTCAGGGAGGTAGGCAGTAGACCAAAAAGCAGGACCTCTCGGGTTGTAATCTCTGGATTACTCCCAGTGCCACGTGCTAGCGAGTATAGAAATAGGAGAATAGCACAGATGAATGCGTGGCTTAAGAGTTGGTGCAGGAGGGAGGGTTTTAGATTCTTGGACCACTGGGACTGTTTCTGGGGAAGGTGGGACCTGTACAAGCGGGACAGTCTACATCTGAACCAGAGGGGGACTAACATCCTTGCTGGTGGGTTTGCTAGTGCTGTTGGGAGGAGTTTAAACTAATTTGTCAGGGGGAGGGGATGCAGACTCCTAGCAGAATAGGGACACAGCTAAACACAGGAAAGCGAACAAGTCAGAGGGAATACAGCGGAGGTCAGTTTCAAGGGAGTAAGACCAGGATGGAAGGCCTCTACTTTAATGCCAGAAGTATTGCAGGTAAAACGGATGAGTTAAGGGCAATGATTGACACATGGAATTGTGATATAGTAGCCATCACGGAGACATGGTTGAGGGAGGGGCAGGATTGGCAGCTCAATATCCCGGGATATAGAATCTTCAGGCGAGACAGAGGAGGGGGTAAAAGAGGAGGGGGCATTGCAATATTAGTTAAGGAGTCAGTTACTGCAGTAAGGCGAGATGATATCTTGGAGGGGGCATCAAATGAAGCTTTATGGGTAGAGTTTAGGAATAAAAAAGGGACAGCCACATTGCTAGGTGTTTATTATAGACCCCCAGATAGTCAGCGGGAAATTGAGGAGCAAATATGTGCACAATTTGCAGAGGTGTGTAAAAATAATAGGGTAATTATATTAGGTGATTTCAACTTTCCCAACATTAATTGGGATAGTCATCATGTTAAGGGCTTAGATGGAGTGGAGTTCTTAAAATGTATACAGGAAAACTTTTTAGCTTAATATGTAGAGGATCCAACAAGGGAGGGTGCAGTGCTGGACCTAATTCTGGGGAATGAAGCCGGACAGGTGGTTGATGTGTTGGTCGGGGAGCATTTTGGTGATAGCAACCACAACATGGTACAATTTAAACTTATTATGGAGAAAGAAATAGACAAGTTGCAAAAAAAAGGTTTTGGATTGGGGGAGAGCGAATTTTAGTAAAAGAAGACAGGATCTGACCAAGGTTGACTGTAAAGAGTTACTTGTCGGGAAATCTACAGAAGAGCAGTGGGGGGCATTCAAAAAGGAACTGGGGAGGGTACAGGCCCAACATGTTCCCTCTAGGGTAATAGATAGGAGCAACAAGCCCAGAGAACCATGGATGAACAGAAACATTCAGGGTACGATGAGAAGGAAAAGAGAGGCTTTTAGCAAATACAAGGAGAGCAAATCAATGGAAGCATTCGTGGAATACAGAACGTGGAGGATGGAGCTTATAAAGCAATTAGAAGAGCAAAGAGGGGATATGAGAAAGCTCTGGTCGGTAAAAGTAGGGAAAATCCCAAGATATTCTATAATTATATCAATGGGAAGAGGATAACCAGGGAAAGTAGGACCTAAAATAAAAACAAGAAATGCTGGAACCACTCAGCAGGTCTGGCAGCATCTGTGGATCTGCTGCCAGACCTGCTGAGTGGTTCCAGCATTTCTTGTTTTTATTTCAGATTTCCAGCATCCGCAGTATTTTGCTTTTATTAAAGAGTAGGACCTATTAGGGACCAAGGGGGAAAATTTGTGGGTGGAGCCAGAGGACATTGGTATAAACTTCACATCTGTCTTCACCCAAGAGAAAGAGGATGTAGATATGGAACTTAGAGAGAGAGAGAGACTGAGGTTCTTCAGCAAATTGTCATAGGGAGTGACAAGGTATTGGAGGTTTTGGAAGGCTTAGAAGTGGACAAATCTCCAGGTCCGGACAATTTGTGTCCCAGGATGCTGTGGGAGGCGAGGGTGGAGATTGCAGGGGCTCTGACCCTAATTTTTAATTCTTCTCTGGCCACGGGGGAGGTGCCAGAGGACTGGAGAACAGCTAATGTGGTCCCACTATTAAAGAAAGGTTGTAGAGATAAGCCAGGGAACTATAGACCAGTGAGTCTCATGTCAGTGGTAGGGAAGCTATTGGAGAAAATTCTGAAGGAGAGAATCTATCACCACTTGGAGAGGCAAAATTTGATTAGGAATAGTCAGCATAGCTTTGTCAGAGGGAGGTCATGCCTAAAAAAATTTGATTGAACTTTTTGAGCATGTGACCAGGTGTGTAGATGAGGGTAGTGCAGTTGATGTCGTTTACATGGATTTCAGCAAAGCCTTTGACAAGGTCCCACATGGGAGACTTATCAAGAAAGCAAATGCACATGGGATACAAGGTAACCTGATAAGGTGGATTCAAAATTGGCTTAGCTGTAGGAGACAGAGAGTGATGACAGACAGCTGTTTTAGTGACTGGAAGCCAGTGTCCAGTGGCATACCACAGGGATCTGTGCTGGGTCTCCTATTGTTTGTCATTTATATAAACGACATAGATGACCATGTGGGGGGTAGGATCAGTAAGTTCGCGGATGATGCAAAGATTGGCTGAGTGGTTAACAGTGAGGTGGAGTGTCGTAGGTTACAGTAAGATATAGATGGGATGGTCAAATGGGCAGAAAAGTGGCAGATGGAATTTAATGCTGAAAAGTGTGAGGTGATACACTTTGGAAGGAGTAATGTGACACGGAAGTATTCAATGAATGGCCTGACACTGGGAAGTTCCGAGGAACAAAGGGACCTTGGCGTGTTTGTCCATAGATCTCTGAAGGCAGAAGGGCAGATTAATAGGGTGGTGAAAAAGGCACTTGCCTTTATCAATTGAGCGATAGATTACAAAAGCAAGGAGGTCATGTTGGAGTTGTACAGAACTTTGGTAAGGCCACAACTGGAGTATTATGTGCAATTCTGGTCGCCACATTATAGGAAGGATGTGATTGCATTGGAGGGGGTGCAGAGGCGATTCACCAGGATGTTGCCTGGGATGGAACATTTAAGCTATGAAGAGAGGTTGGATAGGCTTGGGTTATTTTCACTGGAGCAGAGAAGACTGAGGGGTGACCTGATCGAGGTGTACAAGATTATGAGGGGCATGGATAGGGAGCAGCTGTTCCCCTTAGTTGAAGGGTCAGTTACGAGGGGTCACAAGTTTAAGGTGAGGGGCGGGAGGTTTAAGGAGGATTTGAGGAAGAACTTTTTTACCCAGAGGGTGGTGACGATCTGGAATGCCCTGCCTGGGAGGGTGGTAGAGGCAGGTTGCCTCATATCCTTTAAAAAGTACCTGGATGAGCACTTGGCACGTAATAACATTCAAGGCTATGGGCCAAGTGCTGGCAAATGGAATTAGGTAGACAGGTGTTTTAATGCATCAGTGCATCCTCAACTGTCTAATTTGTCACACTGCTTGTCCGACCTCCAATATTAGATGCAGAAATTTCCTTCAACCAAATATGGGGACGATTAAAGTTGTCATCTTTGGTCCCACCTTTTTTTTCCCCATCCACACTTTTCCATTTGTTGTAACTGTCTTATGAACGCAACCTTAATGTGTTTCACTCAGAGAAGAGTTTCTGACTACGTATCTGCACCATCATCAAGACTTGTCTACTTCCACCTTTGTATCATAATGACCCAGACCCTGCTGCAACTCATCTGCTGAAACCTCATCCATGCCTTTGTTACATCTAGGCTTGATTATTTCAAAGATCTCCTGGCCAGTCTCCCATCTTCCATCCTACGTAAACTTGTGTTCTTCCAAAGCTCTGCTACCCTATCTTGATCTACTCCAAATCTCATTCACACTGCCCCTATGCTTGCTGACCTTCACTGGCTCCCTGGCTGACAATGCCCTAATTTTTAAATCCTCATTCTTGTTTTCAAATCCTTCCTCCTCCAGCCCTGCAAGTCTTTGAGATGCCTATGCTCCTCCAGGTCTGGACTCTTAAGCATCCCCAATTTTAATTGCTCCACCATTGGCAGCCATGCCTGGGCCCTTTAACTTTGGAATTGCCTCCCTAAAACACTCTTCTCTCTCAAGATTCTCTTTAACACCTCTTTGTTCAAACTTTTGGTCGTCTCCTATAACTGTCAAAAATGTTTTGATATCACTTTTTTTAAGCACCTTGGGAAGTTTTCGTGTTAAATACACAATACAAGTTTTTGTTAAATTGAGGAACAACAATGGAACTTGTACACAGGTTGCAAGAACTACAGAATAGTAAAAATGGGATATTTCAATTATCCCAAAATAGACTGAAGTGGCAGTGTAAATGGCAAAGTGGGCGGGGGGGGGGGGGGGGGGGTGGTGCAGGAGGAATTTCTGAAATGGGCACAAGGAACCTCCAAACTCCACACAGGCAGTACCCGGAATTGAACCCAGGTCGCTGGAGCTGTGAGGCTGCGGTGCTAACCACTGTGCCACCCCGTTATGGAAAAAGGACAAGCAACAATCAAGCATAACAATAGATAAGAGGGATAGCTTCAGTGAGTTGAAAAGGGAAATGGCCAGAAAGATTAGAATCAAAAATTAGTAGAGCGAACAGTAATTGAACAATGAGAGGAATTCAAAGAGAAGTTGGTTCAGGTACAGAAGCGACATGTTCCCACATGGAGGAAAGGCTAGAGCTTACTGGATGACTAAAGATATAGAGATTAAAATGAGGGAAAAAAAGGATACTAATGACAAATGTAAGGTTCATAATACAATAGAGAAGGGAGCTGAATATAGAAAGTACAGGGGAGGTCTATAAAGGAATAGGAGGGTCAAAGTGTATGAGAATAAAAAATGTGAAATTGTCCATTTTGGCAGGAAGAATAAAAAAGCATTAACTAAATGGTGAGCGATTGCAAAGCTCAGATGCAGAGGGATCTGCGTGTCCTGGTGCATGAACCGCAAAAGGTTAGTATGCAGATACAGCAAGTAATTAGGCAAGTGTTACAACCGACTGCTCAAGTCAAAGCCCCCAATCAAAATATTCGATTTGGATTGTGGTGGGAGAAACACTGTTGATTCAATCCCATCCTTCCATAGATCACTGAACAGATCATTGTAAATTTTCCAAATTAAAGACCACAGGCAAATTGACCATCTATTAACCCCCAAATGAGGCGAATGAAACCAGGTGTCTTTAGATCAACAAATTAACTGTTTAATTAGAAAAACAATTATTAAACACTAAGATATATTTAAAATAGAAGCAATAGTGTCCTTGCATATTTATGCTCCTGCTGAAATGAAATCTGAGAGTTAGAGCAATCTGTTTCCACTATAAGCCAGTTCAAAATTAAATTGTAACATTGTATCTCTCGATCTTTGGTCCACAGTGGCTGTATCCCGGCAACGAGAATGCATTCTTTGACTCAGTCGCTGGAGCTTGTTGCCTTAAAACAGTACTGTTCCTTTTCCAGCCTTAACGGCACACCGCATTCTTCCCAGAAAAAAAACTGCAGGATCATTAAAAAAAGCTAACAGAATATTATCATTTATTGTGAAGGGAATTGAAAACAAAAGTAGGAATGTTATGCTTCAGTTATATAGGGCATTGGTGAGACCACATCTGGAGTACGGTGTACAGTATTGGTCTCTTTATGTAAGGAAGGATGTAAGTATGTTGGAAGCAGTAGTATATATAAATGATTTGGAGGAAAATGTAGCTGGTCCGATTAGTAAGTTTGCGGACAACACAAAGGTTGGTGGAGTTGCGGTTAGTGACGAGGATTGTCAGAGGATACAGCAGGATATAGATCGGTTGGAGACTTGGGCGGAGAAATGGCAGATGGAGTTTAACCCGGACAAATGTGAGGTAATACATTTTGGAAGGTCTAATGCAGGTGGAACGTATACAGTAAATGGCAGAACCCTTAGGAATATTGACGGGCAGAGAGATCTGGGCGTACAGGTCTTGACAAATACATGAATAGGATGGGAATAGAGGGATATGGTCCCCGAAAGTGCAGAAGGTTTTAGTTTAGGCAGGCATCAAGATCGATGCAGGCTTGGAGGGCCGAATGGCCTGTTCCTGTGCTGTACTGTTCTTTGTTCAGTTCAGAGAACATTTACTAGACTAATACCGGAATGGGCGGGTTGTCTTATGAGGAAAGGTTGGACAGGCTAGGCTTGTTTCCACAGGAGTTTATAAGATTAAGAGGCAACTCGATTGAAACATAAAAAATCCTGAGGGGTTTTGAAAGGGTAGATGTGGAAAGGACGTTCCCTCTTGTGGGAGAGTCTAGAAGTAGGAGTCACTGTTTAAAAATAAGGGGTCACCCATTTCAGACAGAGATGAGGAGAATTTTTTTCTGTCATAGGGTCGTGAGTCTTTGGAACTCTGTTCCTCAAAAGGCGGTGGAAGCAGAGTCTTTGAATATTTTTTTTAAGGTGGAGGTAGATAGGAAGTTGATAAGCAAGGAGGTGAAAGGTTATCAGGAGTAGG
Source organism: Heterodontus francisci (assembly GCF_036365525.1). Taxonomy (NCBI): domain Eukaryota; kingdom Metazoa; phylum Chordata; class Chondrichthyes; order Heterodontiformes; family Heterodontidae; genus Heterodontus; species Heterodontus francisci. The sequence goes on along the minus strand of NC_090374.1, from coordinate 157,247,663 downwards.
CGGGTATGTGGAGTTGAGGTTACAATCAGATCAGCCACAATCTTGTTGAATGGTAGAGCAGGCTCAAGGGGCCCAGTGGCCTACTACTCCTATGGAAAATAACACTACTGCATCAGTCTAACAAGTTTCTCCAAGAAAGATGATTAACTAGGCTTTGTGTAGTGAATCTTGCCCACAAGGAATTGGATTGTCCCAAAAAATTTCTCACATTTCAGCCAGCAGAGAGCTTCAAATATAACCCCTCTATACAAGAAGGGGTGGGGGTGGAGGCAGAAAACAGGTAACTATAGGCCAGTTAACTTGAGGTCTGTCGTGGGGAAGGTGTTAGGAAGTAGCATGATGGCATGGCACTGTCAGACTCGACGACCCATCCACTGAATTTGGTGCTCAAGGGTGTGAGTAAATGAAAGGGGTTGTTATTTTGATGGTTGTCGACAAGAAAAAGCAAGTGGGTGGAATTGGGCTTGGGAAAGGTGAGCAGAGTTGGTTCATGTTCGGGCAACGGAGCGCCATCACCATTGCACACTGTTTTCCCACCAAAACGGCTTCATGGGCAAAGTCTCTCAATTGCAGGCACAAAGACTGTGCTGCAGGCACTGAACACTGGCGTGGCTGAAGTCCAACCTACGCACACAGAGACCTGCAATTTCTTTTTCCCTTCAGGGAAAGCCTCAAGATAAAAAAAAAGTCATTTAAAGGGGAAAGCTCCAGCCAAGGATTCTTGCAGACCAATAATTTCGCACTACCAAATAGCCATCAATGAATTAGAAAGCCTTCTCCATGAATTCCAACTTTTCAGGCAACACATGGAATTCTATTTCTTGGAACTTGCTGGACAAACAAGTGATCAAAATAAAAATCGCAATTGGCAACGAGGGGCTGCATCGTATTAACACCTAGGGATTATCTGAAGTGGACCAGAAGGAGCAGCGAGACACTGGACTACACTGGAGGGCCAGCTAGAGGTCAAGATTAATTTTCAAATTCATCGTCTTGAACTAATGGCATACAGGCAGCAATTGAAGGAGTCCTTCGATCAATTTGTAAGCAGATGCCATGAAAAAGGACAGGTCTGATTTTTTGGAAGTGAGGTTATATGAAAGGATCTTGGAATTGGTCATTGCATCTACCCTGATCGAAGCTTTTCAGGAAGAGCTACTAGACAAAGAAAAAGAGTATTATAGAAAGTCTCCTGAGAGAGGACATGAAATTTGAGGCCATTGGCGCAAGTAGACAGTGTACACAAGCACTTGGAACAATGCCCATAGGTGAGGTAACAAGATCACCTCAGCAAGGCAAGATTTGTGGCAAGTGCAGGCTGGCCCACCAAGAAATTGTCCCATTTACGTGGACAATTGCAAGGTGTGTGGCAAGAAAGAGCACAGAGAAAGGCTGTGTAAGAGGTTTAGTACTGTAAAAATGGCCAGAAATCACAGGCCACAACATGACGAGACAATCACCACCTTGTGAGAGGAACAGGGATACAGTCAGAAGAGGTCAATCCAAACACAGACATGTCCAGGAGATCGACGCGGACATATGTAACAGAGACCACTGATGGTGAGCAACCTTTGCAGAGAGTAACAATTGCCCACTAGATGGACTCGGTTACTCAGCAGGAAGCATTCCTGAAGCATTTGCCCAGAGAAAGCTTGACAGCACAAACTGAGACTCAGGATCAATACATTGGCAAGTGCAAATATTTCGCTGCTGAGTACTGAAAAACATGTACCTGGCAAGATGGGTAGCCATGATGCAACCTACAAACATAAAACTCACTATATACAATGGTACCCCACTCAAATGTATGGGATCACTAAAGCTGGAATGTAGGTATAGAAATTCTGTGGTCACAGCAAACATTCATTGTCAATGTGAACAGTTCAGAAGTTGCAGGGCTACTGCCATCTAGTAAGCTTCAAATTGTGACACGCTGTCAAAGACAGATGTCCAAAACAAGTGTGATCCCAGTGAATCTGTCCAAGACTCACAACAAATGTACCTGGATTGTTCTGATACAGTGGAAAGTTTCAAAGGAGTAGCCACTTAACATCCAAAAGATGATACCCTTCCTTCTATAGATCCACCAAGGAAATGCAGCATCCCTATTAAGGACAAACTCCAAGCCGAACTGGATACTATGGAAGAAGCAAGGAATTATCAGGCAGGTTCAGCAGCACATGGATTGGAGCAGTTCCAGAACAGCGGTGATGATAAAAAATGGCAACATCAGGGTATGCTTAGATCTTAGAAGGCTGAATCAGACATTAAAACAATGTCCTCATAAAATTCCCACCTTGGCGGAGCTTAATCCAAAATTTTCAAAGGTTAGATTCTTTTCCCAGACTGATGCAAAGTATAGATACTGGTCAGTCCATCTCTCTGAAAGTTTGCAAGAGTTAAGTACTTTCAGTACTCCATTTGGGAGATCTTGTTTGTTGTGCCTACCGTTTGCCTCATCCATAAGCCAGGATTTATTTCAGCACCATATGGGATGATATCATGGAGAATGTTCTAGGGTGTGTCTGTATTGGTGACAATATAGCGGTGATGGGCAGCACAAAAGAGGAGCATGACAGTAACCTGCACATCCTCATGCAAACAGTCAGAAAGGCAGGCCTTGTATTCAACTGCAAGGCATGTGCCGTGAACACTGATCACATAATTTTTTCCAGTTGCATTTACACAGATGCAGGCATAAAACTGAATCCCGGCTAAGTAAAGGCGATCCAGTCCATGCCAAATCCACAAGACAAGGAAGGCTTATGGAGATGCCTTGGTCCATTTAATTTCCTAGCTCCTACATTTAAAATTTTGCAGAGTCTTCATCTCTTATGCAAACTCCCTAAAAAGGATATACCTTATCTGTGGCATGAGGATCACCAACATGCATTTGATTTGTTGAAGCAATTACTATTGACAGAGGCATGTTTACAGTATAAATGACCAGAATAAGGACACCGTGCTTGAAGTAGATACTTCGTTGAACAGTTTGGAGCATGCTTATCCAAGATGATCATCCGATAGCTTTTGGATCAAAAAGCTTGTTGCTTACACAGACAAGTTATTCCAACTTAAAAAGGGAAACACTAGCTCTGGTGTCTGCAATCTCACACATCTTTTTGGGAAGCATTTCGTAGTCGAGACAGATTAGAAACCACTCGCCAGTCCGCCACTCCATCAACAAAGTGCAATATGACTGCAAGGTCAGATAAAAGCCTGGGAATCTTATGGTGACCTTAGACACTCTTAGCAGACTACCCGATACTAGAAATGTGAAGACATTCCATTAGACATTCAGTCTGACAAAGTCGAGATAGAATTGAAAGATGTATACCAGATAGTTTTGATGCGGTTCAGACAAAGGAAGTGTGAGGAACTACAGGGAAACATTGAGACCCCCAATCTTAATGGAGCTATGGCAACTCATTGACAAAGGATGGCCTGACACAATACAAGTTCCTGCAGAACGTAAAATCTTTTGGCCATACCGAGATGAGTTGGGCATTTCTAGTGGCGTGATCTTCAAGGGAAGGCAGGTGTCAATTCCACAATCACTTCGCCTTGACCTTTGTTTGCAGTTGCACCTAGGTCATATGGGTATAGAGAAATCTACAAGGCTTGCATGCAAAACTGTCTGCTGGCCGGGAATTAACAATGAAATTGAGTGAAGAGAACGGGCATGATGCATGCCAAAAGCATCAGTCAAGCCAACATACAGGGTCTCTATCAAAAGGTGAAGACTACATTTTGCTAACTGAACATTTCTCCAAGTTCCCCATAATGTGGCAATTGAGGGACATTTCGAGCCAATCAGTTGTTAACACTACTAGCACAATATTCAGCTTATTTGGCCCTCCAGAGGAAAGAATATAGGACAATGGACTGCAATATACCGGCAAACTGTTATATGTGTAAGAAAGGGGCAGTGAACACGTCACATCTTCACCACATCACCCAGGTCAAAACGCCTAGCTGAAAGAACAGTAAACAGTCAAATCACTGATTGTGATGTGTCAAGAAACAAAGATCTATGTGTAGCCATGGTACACTTAAGGGCAACACCAATCAGCATAGGATTACCATCACGTGTGGAAATTATACTTGAAAGACAAATTAAGACAACTCTACTAAATCATCACTTCATGGAATCTTCATCAATAAAGGAAAAACTGATAGAGTCAAGAGAAGATGAAAGCCATGCATGACAAACACGCAGGTGTGGAACTTCTACTGTTCCATCCGCAGGAGGGAACGCAGTTTCCCACTGAGGTGTCCAAAATCTGCATTGAACCAAGATTGTAAGAAGTTGCCACCCCTAATGGAGTACTACTAAAGGAGAAAACGATGTCATCTTAAGGAACTAGATAACAACATTGTGCCTGACAACCCTATTGCTTTGAGAACATGTTCACATTCCAACCCCCCCGAACACAGTAAAGTGACAAATGTAATGCTCAAGTACAAGTTGACAAGTGTAGTTCTCAACCAAGCTACAGTGACAAGATCAGTTTTCTATCATGTACGTAGTTTATCTTTTGTGTATTTCCATTTTAGGAAAGGGGGATGTTGTGATATTACTAACAGTCTGAGTACTTCACACATCACCACAGGAAGTGACATCAACCAACACGTGCAAACTCAATTAGAGTTGTGTTGGCTCTCTAGTCACACATGTATTATAGAGCTCTCTTCTAAACCCATTGCTTCATAATATTGGACCCACTCTTTGACTACCTTCCAAGTCAAGATTACTTGGTACCTAATTGCTGAAGAAAGCAATAACATAGCAGATTGTGGTTAGTATAAATGGATACTTCCCCATGGCCATTCCTAACGTATACTTCAAAATGCTGAACGGCCAATACAAGACCTAAAGCCTCCATTTCAATAGTGGAGTACTTATTTTGGTACTTATTCAGTTTTCTAGAGAAATAACTGATCAGTTGTTCCATACTAGCATCATCATCCTGGAATAACACTGCTCCTACCCCCACATCACTGGCATCAATAGCTATTTTAAGGGGTTGCTAAAATTTGGTGCTACTAGGACAGGGTCATTTGTTAAAATGGCCTTTAATTTTTTTCAAATGCAATTTGACATGATTCTGTCCACTTAACCTTAACGTTGCTCTTTAACAAGTTCGTCAGTGGAGTAACTAATGTACTGAAGTTAGGAATGAACTTTCGGTAGAACCCATATATCACTAGGAATCGTAGTGTCTCCTTTTTTGTCTTGGGGACTAGAAAGTCTATTAACGCCTGAAACCTTAGTTGCTCTAGGCAACACTTGACTTTGACCCTGAAGATGCCCCAAAATAGGTGATTCAGCCTTGGCAAACTAGCTCTTTGCTAAGTTTATTACCAAATTGGCTTTCTCTAACTTGAACAGAGCCTTTAAGTGTTCAACATGATCTTCCCAAATGTCACTGTATACCAATATGTCATCAATGTACACAACACAGATGCTTAGTGTTACGATCGAGGTGGGGAGTGCACGGTCTTTTCTAGTTTCACTTCTCCACAGGTCACAAATATTTTTTAAATGTTTACCCAGTTACCGATGCGGATAATCATATACTCTACTCTTTACCTTAGAATAAAATACACCAACCAGGTTCCTTTACTAAACAACAAAATTATCAGATTATATTAAAAAAAAACTTAAGCAGTAATGAAGCAAAACAGTAACAGTATTGAATATGAAAGCTCCCTTTTTAAATTCCTCATACACAAACTCATACACACTGGAAAAAAATACAGAAATTCTCTCTGCAGAGGTCTGTTACAAAAAGACAAAAAAAGAATACTTTGGCCAAATACTTGCAAATTCTTGAAGAAAAAAGGATATAGAAAGATGTCAGTTGTCCCTTTTTGGTCTGGCATCCCAAATATGCATAGATGGCTGTAACTGGGATCTTTCTAGAGCGGTTCTTTTCAGGCAACATTGAGTATCAGTTTGGCAGGCTTTCTAGGAGAAATGTGGCACCGAGTTTCTGGCAAGCTTTTCAGCAGAAATGCAGCATCAGTTTCTCTATTTCTTACACTTGATTCTCAGCAAGTTCTGAGAGATGGAAGAGGGTGAGCTGATGGTGGTTGCTCTCTTGGCTGGTTTTCTCCAACTTTCTTCAAAACAGTTCACACCCCAATACACTGTCCAAACTGAAACAAAAAACAATTATCTCAAGAGTCAAGCCTCCTGATCCCTATGAATCTTGACTTGCCACTTCTTTGTAAACATCTTCCCCAAGTCACCAAGATTTCTGTTGTTTATTGCTTAAAGCACATGACTTCCAGCAAGGTTGTTTTTAAACATCTCAGTATCCTTTCAATGAACTAACAACAAAGCAAAATTCAGCTATGAAATCTTCAGCCTTCCAATGAATCTATCTCCACAATTTAAACATAAGTCCGCAAAAGCAAATACTTAACAAAAAATATAGAAGCACTTTTGTAACATTAGTCCAGCAATCACTTGGTTGGTCAATCTTTGAAATGTGGCCAGTGCATTTTTCATACCAAATGACATGACCTTACACCGAAATAGGCCATCTTGGATCACGAGGGCAGTCAAGGGAGCTTGTCACTATCCTTTCAGCAAATTGATCTTGCTAATGAAGGCTGAATTCCCCACTCTGTCAATACAGTTCTCAAGTCATGGGATTGGATAAGAATCCATTTTAATTACTGCATTGACTTTCCGATAATCAATACAGAATCTTTTGGAACTGTCTGGCTTTGGTAACAGCACAACGTGAGAACTCCAGCTATTATGACTGGGTTCAATTATATCATTCTTTAGCATATACTGAACCTCTTTTCTGACCTGAGCCAATTTATCAGGATTGAGTAGATAAGGGTTCTGTTTAATCATTGTAGTTGTCCCTACATCAATCCCATGTCCACCTGGCTTATCTGCACATACTGCTTTAACTTTTTAACAGCTTAACAATGTCATTTTTATGGTGCGTAGAAATTGAGTGTAGAACTATATCTAAACTTTCTAACACTTAAGTTTGCCAGTTTCACCATAGTGTATTCAATGAGAGTTCTCGGCCTCTGCTTCTTCATTCAGCTCATTAAAAGTCACACTATCCTTATCCTCATTTCATTTGGCTTACAGTTACTGACTGACGATATTCATGGTCATATTGTCTCTTCAACATGCTCATGTGGCACACTCTTTGACTTTTCCATCGGTCTTTGTTACTAACCAAATAGTTCACCTCACTGAGTTGCCTCGTCATGAAGTAAGGTCCACTGAACCAAGCTTTCAACAGTTCCCCAAGCAAAGGCAACAAAACTAGCACCTTGTCTCTAGGTTGAAAACTCCATGCCTTAGCTGTTCTTTCCGCAGGGTTTTCATTACATGCTGAGAAAACTTGAGATGCTCTCTCGTCAACTCAAGCTCAGAGTCTGTCTTGAAACATAGTTTAAGAGGGTAGTTTCCTCTTCCTATGCTAAAAAGCTCTCCTTAATGAGCTTATAGGGACCCCTAACCTCATGCTTAAATACCATTTCGAATGAACTGAAACCAGTAGGCTTATTTGGTATGCCCCTGGTGGCAAATAATAAAAATATCCCCTTATCCCAATCATGGGGACACTCAAAACAATAGACCTTAATCATACTCTTTAGGCTTTGGTGACATCTTTCCAATGCACTTCATGACTGTGGATGACAAGCAGACAACTTGAGTTGTCTCACTCCTAAGTTACTCATGACCTCTTGAAAAACCCCGTACATGAAATTTGTCCAACTGAATTTCTTTTGGCAGCCTATAAATAGTGAAAAACTGAATCAACCCCTCAATCATAACTTGCACTGTGATCCTTTTTGGGAACAGAGTGGACAAATCCATGATGGTTAGGAGAAACTTGTGACCTGACTTAGTCGTAAGGGGCCGACACAATCCACTAGAACCCTACTAAACGGTTCGTCAAAAGCAGGAATCATTAATGGGGCTGGCTTAATCGAAGGCTGTGGCTTCCCAATCATCTGAGATGTGCGACATGTCTTACAGAAGCCAACCACATCCCTGTGCAGCTTCAGCCAGTAAAAGTGCATTATTACCCTGGCCTGTGTCTTCCGAATATCCAAAAGACCTGCTGCTGGAATCGCATGGACAATTCTCAAAATTTCTCTGTGGTACCTCAGGGGAAAACAACTCAATGAACTATAACCCAATACTCATCAGCAGGCCTCTGGGGAGGTCCCCACTTTCTCATTAGAATGTCATTCTTAACATAATAGCATTCAGGGACTTTCTCAGCCTCCATCACAAAACACTGTTTGAGGTATTTTCTTGAAATCAGGGTCTGCCTGTTGCACCTCAAAGACGATCTGCTAAACAATTCAGCCTTGCTACTCAAATTCCTGAAAAAGGTTTCAGCCAGCCAGACATCCAGCATGTCCTTTATAACTACTGGCTCCTTTTCATCTTGTGTAACCATATGACCCTGGGATATCTAGTCACTACATAATCTGGGAATATTCCAGGAAATTCTTCCTGCAAAACTTTAGTTTCAGCAACCTCAACTGGCATTTCCGAAACTAGTGGAGACAGCGACACCTTAACCGCAACTGTCATTTCCGAGCAACAGATTTACCCCTTTAATATGCAAATCAGGGATAACTCCCACTGTGACAGGGCCGATGACTAAATTACGTTATAAATTAACCTCCCTCATTGCCCTGCACTAGGACTTTTGCATTCATTGAATTATTTGGGGGGAAAATCTAAGCGGAACAACTGATTTGCCTGCCTTACCATATGGATGTAAGGACATCTTGCCATTGAACATAAAACTTCTATAACCTTCAAGGACCTGATTTAATTCATCAGCACAGGGGAGAACACCTCTGCTCCTTATTCAAATCACCAAAGCCACTTGCTCGTCAGCAGCACCTCCTACTGGGGCATCTTTTTCAGGATAGACTTTCAGTAAATCCACCAGCTACCAGTTTGCCTTTTAACTTCCAGCATTCTGATTTTATATGCCCTCTTTTATTACAAAAATAACACGTTGGTCCTTTTGACTCAACCCTAATTTCCTGATTACCTTTCTTACTACTCTGAGGATTGCCTGTATCCTCTCCTTTACCCTCTCACTGAAACCAAATTTCTTTGTTATCAGCGTCCCTATCTCTTCAACTTCTGAAAGTTTCCAAACTAGGGCCTGTAACTACTGCTTTTGTAGGTGAATTTGTAATCATCTGCCATTGGCACAGTGGTTAGCACCGCAGCCTCACAGCTCCAGCGACCCGGGCTCAATTCTGGGTACTGCCTGAGTGGAGTTTGCAAGTTCTCTCTGTGTCTGCGTGGGTTTCCTCCGGGTGCTCCGGTTTCCTCCCACATGCCAAAGACTTGCTGGTTGATAGGTTAATTGGCCATTATAAATTGCCCCTAGTATAGGTAGGTGGTAGGGGAATATAGGGACAGGTGGGGATGTGGTAGGAATATGGAATTAGTATAGGATTTGTATAAATGGGTGGTTGACGGTCGGCACAGACTCGGTGGGCCTAAGGGCCTGTTTCAGTGCTGTATCTCTAAACTAAACTAAACCTTATTTCACCAACTTTACGTTGTTCCAGGTAGGACCTTATTCCTGAAATGACACTATTTTAAAATTCTTCCATTAGGACTACTTCCCTAAGGCTATCAAACGACATTTCCTTCTCTCTAGCAAATTCCATAAATGTCTGGTCCTGTTTCTTTATTAAAATCCTGAATTTTTGTCTGTAAGCCGCTGGTACCAACTCATATGCATTGAGACCTTCAGTTTTAAACATTTTACAGTCAGTTGGCTGTTCCTCCATGAGTGTTGGTGCTGAATATACCTCTAACACTTGTCCCAACAACACACTTTGCAATGAAATTGTCCAACTTTCTTTCGGCCTTGGCAACTTCAAAGCAAACCTTTCAAAGGACACAAAGTACATTGAAACTCCTCCTTCACTGAATTTAGGCACTAAGCCAATATTCCTTGCTAAATCAAAACCAAGACTTACATCAGATTCATCCTCAAACCTTCCTGCCACCTGCCCTGTTCGCGTAATCTAAGCTTTTCTTTGTCCAGTGCAGTTTTCCTAGCTTCTCTAAGTCTTTCTTTTTCTTCCCTTTCGAGTTCAAGTTTCCTCATTTCAAGTTGTAATTGTCTTGTCTTTTTCCCTTTCTTCTTTTACAGTTCCAGCTGTCTCATTTGTAACTGAATTCTGCCAACTCAATCTGCAAGCTCCCAAGATCACTCTTTCCTTCAAGGTTAAAATACCGAGACAACAATTTCTGCCTTTTTAGCTTCTGATTTTAAAACAACCCCCACTTGCTCTGCTCAGCCATGTTAAATCAGAAAGTTAAATCTTCTCCATCTCCACAACGGCTTAAGCGTTAAACGTAGACATGCTGACCTTTATGAGTACAGCAAAAGTAATTATAAAATCTTGTTTGTTTAAACTCTAGCAAATTCCAGTGCATCCATTTTACAGCCTCTGAAATTGTATGCCAGATGAGCCCCCAATTTGTTACGACCTGTAACTTTAAAAACAAGAGATATGAACTTCCCAGACCGATTAAAGGATAACAAGATTTCACGTGTTAAGACTTTTACTATAACTAAATTAATAATCAACATTAACTAAACAGCACTTAGTAGGTAGCTAATACACTAAATTACAGAGAAAGGTATTTCCCCTTAACATACTTAAATAACCCCACACATTTGTACGTTACAGTTTTCTCAGCAAAAAGGTATCCTTGCAGTTAAAAGTCCCAAACTCCACCCAGTTGCAATGGATTGGATCTTCCAGCATCCTTAAAAAAGCCAATGTCCTCTTTGCTCACTTCTTCTGAGCACCCTCAACTGGTCTTCTGTTAATAAGGCAATCTCTGGAGATCCTGTTGGTCTTTTCTCCTTCACAAACCACGAGCCTTCCAACCAGGTTCAAATCTTAGCAGCTGTTCACTGAGAGCAGTTGTTTTCTCTCTCTCTTCCGAGGTTGCCACTGCTGGCTTTCGTGTATCAGAAGTCAATAGTCGTTCGCCTTTTTCAATATTCAGAGTCCAGAAATCTGGCCAAAGTAAAATCACCTGGACCTTCCTTTGTTTCCAGGTGTTAGCAATTGCAACTCAAGTTTGCAATTTAAAAGCCCCTATCTCCCTCTTTACGATCTGAGAGTCTGGGACAGTGAACCCCGTTGTCCTTCAGGTGTTACAACCTTGCACTCTGCTTTCAAAAGGGCCTTTGATCTGGGTTTCATATGTTCACAGAAACCAAAAACCCAGCTCGTTTCTGGGCAAACTTAATGTAGGTCATACATCTCCTCCAAATCCATCTTACACTGCATTAAATATCACAGATTTTAAAACAATCATACTACAAAGTCCAGTGTTCATAATAATTGCATGGCACGAATGTTACTTGCCAGTTAGCAGTCTGGATGTTGTCCAGGTCTTGCTGGAAGCAGGCATGGACTGATTCATTATCTGAGGAATTGCGAATGGGGCTGAACTCTCCAGATTTATAGTCCATACCTTTGGATTTCTAGTCCAGTGACATAACTGCTCCACCACCATGGCCAGTCTGCAAATGCCAAACACTTATGTCCAAAATAGTGTTTCCAAATCAAAATGCAGAAGCAAGAAAGTGGTAAACAATTAGTCAATAAATTACATACATCCAGGCAGAAAATACTGTGCGAAAAGTGATATTCCGCAGTACCATATTCCGCCATTAGGCAGAGCTCAGATACCTGCATTATAGCAACTGGGGAATGAGGCCACAAAAAAACCTGCCAAGCTTCTCCAAAGTTTCAAGAAAACCACATAAATGGAAGGTTAAAAAACACACACAGCCATTTCAAATTCAAGTTTTTTTGTATTCATGGAGATGATACCACAATTGAAAATAGCAGCCTCACTGAAGTTAGTGTAATACAATACAATTTAAAAAGGTAACATTTACAGAATGAAATTTACATCCAACAAGTAGCATAAAAAGAATGCAGCGGCAACACCCCATGGAAAATAATCTGTAACCCCGTCGTTAGGACTAGTCAGTCCAGTTGTGCAATACACATCATATTTCTAGGCTCATCTTTTATATTCTGTGGCTTTAATCAAATTCAGTCAGATAAGCCCACTCCCAACCTCCTGAAATAGTTCCCACCCCCTTCTGGGAGGGAGCAAAACAAAGCTATGCAACAATCTAAATTAAAGGATTGGATTCGAAAAGTTGTAGAGTACACCTTGAAGGAGCCATGATTGCACCTTGCACATTTGGAGAAGTGTTTTCCTAGTTGGACCCAACAAGTAAATCAGTTAGTTATGAATAAATGTTATTTTAGGACATAGTATGATCTGCCCACTGGGACATCTGTAGAAATGCCAGATGTGTTATTTTACTTTTCAGTGCTGAACATAGGGTCTTCAATTACATTTACTGGATTACATAACTACCAATAATAAAAGGCCGTAAGTCATTGGAGAAAGAAACATTAAAACTAACAGATGTTTTAATAAATTTTTAAATGCTGGTGCTCATTGGAGGTGAGGGATGCTGAGGGATAGAACACGTTCCATTTCAGGCACCCACCATCAATTAACACGCTCAGATCAGGCAATGCAGTTAGATGGACAGTACAGCTCATTACAAAAAGCAAAATACTGCAGCTGCTGGAAATCAAACAAACAGAAAATGCTGGAAATGCTCAGCAGGTCAGGCAGCATCAGTGGAGAGAGAAACAGAGTTAATGTTTCATGTCGTCACGTCATTAGAATTGGCAAAAGTTAGAAATGTAGTAGGTTTTAAGCAAATGAAAGATTGGGTGGCGGGGGGGCGGGAGAGAGGAGAAGAAAAACAAAAAGGGAAGTCTTTGACAGAATGGAGGGCAGGAGAGATCAAATGACAAAAGCTCAAGGAATAGCACCTCATCTTTCCACTTGGCACTTTTTTTTTTACTGGTTTGCTCCCCCCATCCTCGTTTCTTTCTTTGTGCTTGGATAGCTGCTTTTGGGCCATTTACACTTCAATCCAGACACACCTTTTGTTTCTTCACTTGGCTTTGTACCGTGAAACCTTGTCCTTTAATCTCTCCTGCCCTTCACCCTGTGACAGACCTTCCCCTTTGTTTTACTTCCCTCCTCTTCCCTCACTTGCTTAAAACCTTTTCTACCTTTTCCCAGTTCTAATGAAAGGTCATGACCTGAAACATTAACTCTGTTTCTCTAACCAGAGATGCTGCCTAACCTGCTGAATACAGCTTATTACTCTGCTTCAACTTCATCAGAACACAACCAACTGCATCAGAATAAAAAAAAATTATCGCCCAAGATAGATTAGCAATTGGTGCCAAATTCAGGAGTTTTGTGCTTATAGGCCCGTATCCACCAGGAACTGAGCCCAAACTCATTTCACATAAAGGCCAGTAGGCAAAAACTTCCATTCACACCAATCTGGGTTAGGTTTGAAGCCAGGTCCAAGAAGTGAAAGACCAGTGTCTGTTCCACAACACAACCTAGTTTCCACAATAAGATATTTTGAGACCACAAAATGAAACCCTCTGGAACAATGACAGACTATGAATGTGAGGGCCAAAGATGGAGGTCTGTGGAGCTGAGTATGACTGACTGTCACGTGAAACCACCACATAGGCATATCCCCAGCCAACATTATTCCATAAGACACAGCTATAGTTTAGCCAACTTCATAAATCTATTCAGCCTATTACTTAAAACAAGAAACTTTAAAATAGCGGGCTCCAAAGTGGTTTTGTCAATGATGAAAGTGGATATCCACGTACGATTAATCATTGTTCAGAGTTTCTTCACTTTCTTTGGAGTATACATGCGCCGTGGAATCTTCAGCACCATTCACAGTTGTAACAACTCAGTCAAAGCCTTTCCATCAATGTCAGTCAGACCTCAAGACAAATGGGACAAAATTTAACATCCAACAGGAAACTGACTTGGCCACTTTGACAGCTTTCAATTAAATATTCCTGGATCAACATAGGGATATGCAAGAAATTCTCCCATTTTATTGCCATCAGCATCATAGTGAAGCATTCTGAAACAAATGTCACAGAAGAAGCACGGGTCCTCAGGGGCAAAACTATCATTGTTGGTCACCCATCTGGAAGAAAATAATGCAATTTTTAAAAATCATATTTGGATGACAACAGCCATTTTCAATATCCCACAAAATTAGGATGAAACATGTCATCTGATCATCTTAATTCTGCCTATTCAACAATGGATTTTGTACACATTCTGCGCTGACCATTCTTTCTCCGATTCTCATCAATCAAACCTTCCTGATAGACACAGGCTCACCACCACACTGGTCAGATTGCCTACTTACTAAACTACAAATGGACTATATTTGATATTAGCGTGAAAGGGAAATGACATCAGCACAAGTTACATTTCACTTTTACAGTGATAAAGTACACCAAGTGATGCAGTATCACAATTGCTTTTCCAGCTTCGAATCTGTGCTTTATGTGATCAAAAATTTCTATACTGTTGCTAGTTCAGGTATTATATGAAATAGTTTTAGAAACTTCTGCCTTCATGTCACCTGTGGGTTACTACATTGCAAGCACCATGTTCTTGGTAACAGTACTTCTACAGAATAAATGCAACTGAACTTGTAGGTTGATGTGGGTTATAAATAGCAATACAGAAATATTGACAGCACTACAACCAAAAGCTGCCAACATTAGTTCAACCCCTGAGATCCATCAGCGATCTGTAACAAAACCAAGTCTGAGCTCTTTATTATTGATGAGTTTCATCATTTACCATTTAAATGAACAGAGATGATGATATTATCCTGATTGTACAAATGAAATTTAACCAGATAGTGGTCTCTTTCAACAGAATCTTGCAAAATGTTGTAAAGCATTTGACAGTATACCAAGATTATCATGGCATGCAACACGTCAACTGAATTACGGATATGTTTCATAAGGAGAGGAGTTTAAACCCAAGATGTCATCATGAATGATATCCTGTATGACCTTCAGAAATCTGCACACAAGCCTAAGAACAGATAGAATGAACGCATCTATGATAAAATTACTGATATTTGGTGACCTCAGCTGTGGCATATTCAATTTCTAAACCACTGAAAAATATTTTATTTTGCATATGTGAAAAATCTCATTTTAGAATTCTCTTGCTTGCTATTCAGAGGTGGATTTTAAAAAGAAACAGCCACCACAGCAGATGTTTTGCGGAAGTGCTCTGCCCACCTCCTCTTCACATATTTAGTTTGTTGATAAGCAATCTATACTTGTTTTTGATGGGATCTTCTCTGTGGTGTTGTTTAAAAAAATTTTGCAAGCAACTTTAAAGACTGACTGTGCGGCTACATGAATCAGAAACATGGTGGTCCAACAAACTCATCCAAAAGAAGCACAATAACTTCCAATGTAGATGCCTGCAGCAGCTCTTTAACATCAGACAGTTTAATAACTGGATGAATGAAAGCATACTTCAAAGAGCACAGATGCCAGATGTTTGTAACAGTCCGGAGAGAAGATGCAGCTATGGAGAACGCCTGACACAAGGATCCTTAAGCAGACATGGAATTGGAAGCCAGGAGGGAAGCGAGCTAGCAGCTGATCAGGAGGAATTCTATGGAACACAACAACCGTGCAGCTGTAGTGCATCCGCATTTACAGGAGCTGGATGTAAAAGCCCAAGACAGAATCGGATGGCGTGGATTAGTTACTGCCTTATGTGCCTCGGTGGCACAGGAAAAATTATAATGATCAATGAATGATGTCCTATGCCACAATAGTGTCCCTAACATCAGCTAAATCACATACACGTTTTCAAATTATTTCTTGGAGACAGTTATCTATTTTTATTGTTAACACTCCAGAGTGCATCGGCAAAGAGAACAGGGAAGAAAACTGCAACAATAAAACCTTTTAAGAACTGTGATCCAAAATTATCTTTGGTGGGGCCATTCCGGGTCAAACTGGTTCTAAAATGACAAAGTCAATAACATATTTGAACACTACTCTGGTTTGATAATCTGAGGCAGGCAGGCAGGTCTACATTACTGCAGGGAACCTTTGCTGACCAGATATATTGATAGGACAAGGCACTGGGAGCAGAGTCTCTCATGACAAGGGTGGTCCTAGCTGGACAAGCAGTGTGTTGGTAAGATGCATGATTGTAACTCATATAGACTTTGCAGCCTTGCCACTCCCACCCCCAAGACCCAACTCTTGCTAATTGTTCCTAAGTTCCATAGTAGAATGAAGGGTAGGTAGTTACTTAGATCTTAGAGTAGGTTAAAGGTTTGGCACAACATCGTGGGCCGAAGGGCCTGTACTGTTCTATGTTCTTCAGACATAAGTGGAGTGTATCCTCAAGGGGACAGTGTGCACTGCATTGTAGGCAAACAAACTTCATCCATGTGACGCTCTCAGCAGTTCAGTTTGAAGATTCTGAAGCAGAGGGAGGAGTTTCTGTGCATGTCAGATACAACTTGTTAAAAGGAAAATAAGCTGATTCACAAAGCAGAGGATTATTACTCCTTCCCACCTACCCAAACACTTCTGTGAAAAATAACAAAACATGGAGAGTCCTGAACACACAAAAATGCAGTACACTACCTACCGTACAATAAATAACTTGCAAACAGAACACTTCCGAGTCCACATCCAGGGTTTTTTGATCACACATGGGTACAAGGTTTTATCTAGGCAATCATCACGATGGACAATTCTGTGACAGCAAATAGATAAGTTAGTGCCTACATCAGTTCTGAACCCAACATAAAATTATAAAACACTATGCTCAGAGGGTAATGATACTACAAAGTACTTTGGTTTACAGTTACATTCTATATACTATATAATGAATGATGAAGGATATTTACACTTTCAATAAAAATACCTTACAAATTCCTTATATTTAGCATTATGGGTGTTGCAGTATTTAGCAGCATTTTAGAGCCGGAACGTATTATGCCAGAGTAGCAGGATACAAGTTCACTGAGAACTTCTCATTTCAGCTGTAAGTACAGAGGAGGTTCCAAATTCAAGTGCAGCACAAGTTAAGGGAGGAATAAAAAAAAAAGGAAAGTTACACTGGCCAATTCTCACTTCCTGCTCCCCCTTAGCTAAGTAAGGGATGGCACTGGCAGGGCAGTGAATGACAGCTTTCCTGGTGAGAAAACACCTTACAGACAAAAGACATTTCGATTGCTGTGACAGTATATTATAGCAGGGACTGCCTTTTTTGTGTAAAAACTAGTCTCTCTGGGTAAGAGAAAATATCAAATGGGACGGCAGAGTGGCTTTGTTCTGTATACAGTTTTTCAAACACTATCTCAAGCATTTCTATACTAAGCTCCCAACAAGGAGGCTGAGAGATTAATTCCCAGAGATGTCCACCTCTCAGATGATAAGTTATTTGCAAAAGTATGAGGACAGAAGGGAAGCTAATGCTTGACATATCCCAGTCTTAGAGTAGGGCACATAAATGAGGATAGACACTCTAGTGCTGTATGGAGGGAGAACTACTGTCAGAGGAGCTGTCCTTCAAATGAGATATTAAACCTTGGCTCTGTCTGTTCTTGTGACCATTACAGGTCCCATGGGATGACTACAATGGAAGAAATGCAGGGAGATTTCCTAGAGCTGGACAACATAACTCTCTCAACCAACACTACCAAAAGACCCAGATCAACTCAGGGATAACTAAACCTTGTAAACTCAAGGCTACAAAAAGACATCATCTGACAAACTGCAGTATATACGATGGCTCAGATTCTTGGAGAGTGAAGCTGCCATTGATTCTGCAGAGATCACTTCATTCATACTCAGGAGTGTCATCAACAGCATGAGGTCCATGAATCTCGAGTCCATGGCATTCATTACAGTAAAAGTGCTTTAAACTGCAATATACTACTAGGTATACAAGAATGGATGTTTTCAGTGTAAGCTAAACATTCCAAATAATTTTTAGAATGAGAAATGCAATAATTCCATTAATAAAACAAATTTGATCATTTGTAGCATTTGCAATAATTATTAGATGGTTTCTACACTGACAGAAAAATACATTTGTATTGCAGAAAAACAGATTAGTTAGTGCTGCACATTGCAGCCACACAGATATCAGAGATTTTGTGACATGCTTTGTTTCTCACCATTGTCTCAAAATCTGTCTTCTACTCACTTGTGCATGGACACAACAATTCTAAAATGTGAGTCAGTTAAAACAGATGTGCGCTTGGATTACTTATTTCATCCACAGGTGAAACGGAACATATCCGTTAAGGTATTTAGGTTACATTTAAGTATGGCACACCACTCAAAAACTCAGCTCAGAACCAACATTTTTAAAAAGCTTTGTAGCTGGTAAATCCTGGGCCTCAGATTTGCAGTTCAGCACTACTACAACACTTGTGTATTATTTGAACATATTTGTCTTTTCTCTCCTGACCCCTAAGAACTCACTTTATATCTGAACAAGAAGCAATTTTAGCTGAAGTTTTACTTCACCTCCAAAACAATCTACTTAAACTCCACTTGACATCTCAACATTAATGACCCAGGAAGTGTACATCTAGCATCAATAACAAATCAGTCTTGAACCAAAACTAACTTCACCTTGCTTTTCAGCAAGGTCTCCAAGGTTTATTCAGCACTTCTGCATGCTGCAGATCTCGCAATGCTGCTGCCCATTTACCACACTGTCTGTTACCCTTGTCCTGTAAAACAAAATTGGGCCCCCACCAGTCCCAAACCCCTACCTATGAACATTCTACACCAAGACAAAATGGTACATCCTGCCCAGAGACTGTTGCAGTTGCTCAAACAAAAAAGCCTGTAGTTTCTGTTTTAGGCACAACAGATAATAAAGATACAAATTGTGCCTAGAATTGCACTAATTTTAAGAAGTTTTTTTCTGGAAGTTTCACTCAAATATATTTGCATATCGCCAATGTAAAACCTGACATGAACTAGCGCAATTGGGAGTTTAGAACAGAATTTTTTTTCAATGTTTTGCTTTTTAGTCCACCACCTGTGGATAACCTGATTTTCAATAACTGAAAATGACTAAGAAAAACTATACAAAACCATTTATTATTCATATTGGTATAGTCAGTTTCTCAGTAATTAAAAAAATTATATTCAAAAGATTTTAAAATGTGCCGTTAGAGCCCTTACGCCTAAAAAAGGGTCAATTTTAAGAGCCTCTTCGGAATTCCACACATGGGCGCAACTCGCCAGAGTGATAAATTCAAGCTGGCGGTGTGACCAGTTTTGTGGGCAGGAACGATTTCTACAGCAATTTTTTTGAACTAGCACAAAAACTTGATTTGCACTGGACAAAATTTGCAATTGAAATTTCATGATCTTTTGCACTTGTTTGAATTGCGAAGAAAAAAAAGCACAAGCTAGCAGAAACTCCTGCCCATCATGATGAAAGGTCAAAGAGCCACATTTGAGCAACAAAAGGGTTACATCTGGCTTGTGAGCTGCGCGTTGGCCACCACTGGATTCATGATTCATTGGTCATTGATGGTATTAGCGCAATAGAGAAGGATGACCTAAGTTCAGGAGACCAGGATGTAGAAGCAGTTTGGATGGAGATGATAAATCATAAAGGCAAGAAGTCACTTGTGGGAGTGGTGTTCAGGCCACCTAACAATAACCACCCTGTAGGACTGAAAGGAAGAAATAATGCCAGCTTGTCAGAAAGGTACAGCGATAATTATGGGGGATTTTAACCTACATATAGACTGAAAAAATCTGATAGGCAGAAGTAACCTAGATGAGGAGTACATAGAATGTTTTCAGGACAATTTCTTGGAACAATACGTTCTGCAGCCAACCACAGAGCAAGTTATACTAGACCTGGTATTGTGCATGGAGATAGGATTAATTAACGATCTCATAGTTTAGGTGCGTCTAGGTAGCAGCGATCTTAATATGATTGAATTTTACGTTCAGTTTGAGGGAGAGAAGAATGGATCCAAGACTAATATTTTAAACTTAAATAAGGGCAATTATGAGGGCATGAAAGCAGAGCTAGCTAAAGTGAACTGGCAAATCAGGTTAAGGGATAGGTCAATAGAGATGCAGTGGCAGACATTTAAGGGGATATTTCAGAATACATAGAGTAGATACATTTCAACGAGAAAGAAAAATTCCACAGGTGGGACCCGCCATCCATGGTTAACTAAAACAGTTAAAGATAGCATCAAACTAAAAAAGACTATAATTGCACAAAGGTGGGAGGCAGGTCAGAAAATTGGACAGAACATAAAAAACAGCAAAGAATGACTAAAAGACTGATAAGGATGGTAAAATTAGAGCACAAGAAAAAGCTAGCTAGAAACATAAGAGTTTCTGTGGATATTTAAAAAAAAGTTAAAGTGAGCATTGGTCCTACAGAAAGTGAGTCTGGGGTAAAGGCCAGTCCAGGTCTGCAAATGAAACCCGACCCGAGCCTGTCAGAACCACATCCGACCAGAGACCGACCTGGCCCGAGTCCCTTCGTTTTTTCCCGCGCCCGACCAGACCACTGGAACGTTCAGTTAAGCTAGCTTTCATTTTTCACTTTTTAAGCTTGATAAGCAACAAAAACTGTAACTGGACTTGAAAGGTTGTTTAAAAAGTACATTAAGACTGCAGCCATGTTCCGGAGGTGGTGATAGACTGCGTCTGACCTGGCCCGATCTGACCCAAGCCCGACTGCCGGACCCGGAACAGTGACCTGACCCGAACCCGACACATCGTCGGGTCCGGGCCAGGTAGCCATGCTCTAGTCTGGGGAATTAATAATGGATCATTAGGAGATAGCAGATGAATTGAACAGATATTTTGCATCGGTCTTCACTATTGAGGATACAAGCAACATCCCAGTATTAGCTCTAAGTCAGAAAATTGAAAGGAAGGAGGAACTCAAGAAAATTACAATCACCAGGGAAGTGGTACTGAACAAATGTTGCGAGCTGCAGGCTGACAAGTCCCCAGGTCCTGATGGACTTCATTCTAGGGTGTGAGAAGTGACTAGTGAGATAGTTGATGCATTCGTTTTAATTTTCCAAAATTCCCTAGATTCGGGGAAGGTTCCGTTAGATTGGAAAATAGCAAATGTAACTCCTTTATTCAAAAAGGGAGACAGACAGAAAGCGGGAAACTACAGGCCAGGTAGCTTAACATCTGTCTTAGGGAAAATGTTCGAAGCTATTATTAAAGATGTTATAGCAGGGCAGTTAGAAAAAATCAAGGCAATCAGGCAGAGTCAACATGGTTTTGTGAAAGGGAAATCATGTTTAACCAATTTACTGAAGTCCTTTGAGGGAGTTACATGTGCTGTGGATAAAGGGGAACCGGTGGAGGTATTGTACTTAGGATTTCCGGAAGGCATCTGACAAGGTGCCACATCAAAGGTAACCTATTGGCATGGATAGAAGATTAGCTAGCTAACAGGAAGCAGAGAGTAGGCATAAATGGGTCATTTTCTGGTTGGCAAGATGTAACAAGTGGCGAGCCACAGGCATATGTGCTGTGGTTTCAACTTTTTACAATTTATATAAATGACTTAAAAAGACTCTGCTTCCACCGCCTTTTGAGGAAGAGAGTTCCAAAGACTCACGACCCTCAGAGAAAACATTTCTCTTCATCTGTGTCTTAAATGGGCGACCCCTAGTTCCAGATTCTCCCACAGAGAAACATCCTTTCCACATCCACCCTGAAGGGATCGCAGGTATGATCGCTAAATTTGCTGATGACACAAAGATAGGTAGGAAAGTAACTTGTGAAGAGGGCAGAAGGAGGCTACAAAGGGATACAGATAGGTTAAATGAGTGGGCAAAGACCTGGCAAATGGAGTATAATGTGGGAAAGTGTGAAATTGTCTACTTTGGCAGAAAGAAAAAAAAGCATATTATCTAAATGGTGAGAGATTGCAGAGCTCTGAGATGCAGAAGGATCTGGGTGCCCTAGTGCATGAATTGCAAAAGGTTAGTATGCAGGTATAGCACATAATTAGGAAAACTAATAGAATGTAATTGTCTATCGCGAGAGGAATTGAATACAAAAGTAGGGAGGTTATGCTTCAGCTATACAGCGCATTGGTGAGATGAAATCTGGAGTACTGTGTACAGTAGTAGTCTCCTTATTTAAGGAAGGATGTAAATGCATTGGAAGCAGCACAGAGGAGGTTTACTAGACTAATACCTGGAATGGGTGGGCTGTCTTACAAGGAAAGATTGGACAGACAAGGCTTGTATCCGCTGGAATTTAGAAGAGCAAGAGGCGACTTGATTGAAACATATAAGATCCTGAGGGGTCCTGACAGAGTGGATGTGGAAAGGATGTTTCCCTGTGGGAGAATCTAGAACTAGGGGTCGCCCATTTAAGACAGAGATGAAGAGAAATGTTTTCTCTGAGGGTTGTGAGTCTTTGGAACTCTCTTCCTCAAAAGGCGGTGGAAGCAGAGTCTTTGAATATTTTTAAGGCAGAGGTAGACAGATTCTTGATAGGCAGGGGGGTGGAATGTTATCGGGGGTAGGTGGTAATGTGGAGTAATCAGTTCAGCCATGAACTTATTGAATGGCGGAGCAGGCTCGAAGGGCCGAGGGGCTTACTCCTGCTCCTAATTCGTATGTTTGTATGTATGTATCTGCAAAAAATATACTGAATGTGCCTATGTAACAGTGAATGGCTGTACTTCAAATTAATTCATAGTCTCTGAAATGTTTCCAAGGCATTTCCCAAAGCACAATACAAGTCTTTCTTCTTCCAAACTGCTACGTCAATCATTAAGTGATACTAATGGTATTCATGGAAAAATATACTGTCCAAATTGTCACCCTTTCTAACTACAAGAGGATGCACGGTTCAAGCAGCAGGAAAGAGGTAATCAGACAAACAAAAAGGCACTGTAGATTGAAAACGATAAATAAATGGTCCCTTTCTGAAGAACTGCCTGCTAAAAGCAATTATTTTACCAAGCTCTATGAAAGACAAAATCAAAAAAAATTAAAATAGTGTTATGACCGGGTGAGCAAGGGGTCTCAGGCTCCCCCTTGCCCTTTTCAGTGTTTGGCCATAACAGGGTTTCTGTTTTAAAACACAATGATTGTAGCTTACCCCCTCAGTGAGCCCTTTGCTCACTGCACTGTAATTGCAAATGAACTAATCAGACAGGTTTTCACAAGAAAGTTGCAAGTTTATTAGCCTCATCACTGTAACTCAGTTAAAAATTACTAAAATACACGACGCAGCCATGCTAGCACACAGACGCGAGAAAGACACACACAAATAGATACATAGGGGAGGAAAGAATTGCAACGGGGTGGGGGGGGTGGTGGGTGTTGAAGTAGAATTCATAATAAAGGAAATTCAGTTATTTCCAACTTGCTTCTCTGGTACTAGAAGGGTGAAGAAATGTCGGTCGTGCGGCAGAGGGTGCTACTGTGGATCCCAGAGGCAGGGGGTGAGAGAGAGAGAAAGACAGACAGAGACAGGCAGGGAGCGCGACAGGGAGGGAGGGCGACCGGGAGGGAGGGCGACAGGGAGCGCAAGCACAAGTGTGCGAGTGAGAGTGCGAGAGAGAATGCGAGAGAATGCGAGTGTGCAGGCGAGAGTGCGAGTGAGAGTGCGAGTGCGAGAGCACGAGTGAGAGAGTGTGAGTGAGAGAGTGTGAGTGAGAGAGTGTGAGTGAGAGAGTGTGTGAGAGAGTGTGAGTGAGAGAGTGTGAGTGAGAGAGTGTGAGTGAGAGAGTGTGAGTGAGAGAGTGTGAGTGAGAGAGTGTGAGTGAGAGAGTGTGAGTGAGAGAGTGTGAGTGAGAGAGTGTGAGTGAGAGAGTGTGAGTGAGAGAGTGTGAGTGAGAGAGTGTGAGTGAGAGAGTGTGAGTGAGAGAGTGTGAGTGAGAGAGTGTGAGTGAGAGAGTGTGAGTGAGAGAGTGTGAGTGAGAGAGTGTGAGTGAGAGAGTGTGAGTGAGAGAGTGTGAGTGAATGGGAGTCATGGAGAGAGAGAGAGAGAGAGAGAGAGAGAGAGAGAGTGAGTGAGTGAGTGAGTGAGTGAGTGAGTGAGTGAGTGAGTGAGTGAGAGAGAGAGAGAGAGACCTTCCTTCTCTTTTGTCTTCAAATTGCAGTCCCTTATCTTGCTGTGTGGCACAACTCAAACAGTCCCGTTTGGCCAGCAGGTAAGTCATACGACCATCTGTGTTTGAAATAGCAACCTCTCAGAGGGCTGCTGGTCTTCAGAGTCATCCAGACACTTGGTTGGAGAGTAGAGGTTTGTCTCTTACAAACAATGGCTCTCAATGCCTTTTGATCATCACGACTAACAAAACCCATCTCACTAACTGGATCAGGAAGCATTCCCATTATCTCTCTATTCAACTGTCTCTCAGAATGCAAACGGCAACCATGTTTTTAACTGTTTTACTCTGTGGTCCTTTTAACAAGTTATGTTCAATGTCCAGTTAAAAAGGTTCAAGTAGTGTCCCAAATGACAAAATTACATGCTTCCATTAGGCAGGTGCGATTTCTGTCACAATAGCCACCAAAAAGTCCTCCACGCGCTGGTATGATTGTTCATTTGCTCACTGGATAAACTCACTGAACCTACTGACCAGGAAGGTCTCAGGTTCAATTCACAGTTTGCGCTGAGCTACCTGATCTCAGCTGAAGTGGCAGTAGGAATATTACAATCATTTTCAATGCCCCTAAATTCGGGAGAGGAATAGATGAGTTCCTGCTCTTGACATCTATCCAACTAGCCCTGTTAGAAGCACATACTTGTGAATATTGTGAGAGGACAGAATCAAGGTCCCCCCACAACCCATCCCCTCTTTAGTTCAATACCTCAACATTACTTAGTATCAACACCCAAATATGAGCAATTAACAGTTAGACAAGGTAATGGAGAATGCACAGCACCTCTAGAATCATATCCCATCATTTGTCAGGTTGGGAGAAGGGAGAAAATTTAAAGAAAAAACTTCTCTAAACACAACATCTTTTTTAAAATCCAGTATGGAATTGAACTATTTTTGAAGTTGAATACTTGAGGGTAGAGAAGAGGAAATTCTTAAAAGTAACATCTGATTTTGCGATTATTTCATTTTTCCCTAGGTGTCAAAAAAGCTAGAGAAATGTCATTCATCACCACAGGCAGCTACTTTGCACGCTACAGAAAATCAGTAACACTCAATTAACAAAAAATAGCTGCTACCGTAATCACCATTATCCAAGCTAGTAGAATACAGCTTTTCCATATGTAACCAAAACATCATTAACGACATTTTGCAGCTCAAAAATTTATCATAGCTGTGGTGCATTTCATTCAGTGCCTCTCCGGCTGTTCGTACAAGCCAAGGGTATTTTATCTCACTGAGATTTGTAAGGTAGTAACTTTTCATGAAAATACCTGATGTCTGTGATGATGACCAGATGTTCACAATCACCTTGGTGGCAATATAAGTAGGGATAGCCAACTTTAATGCACATATCATTGAAAGTGTAGTCTTCCATTTTAGCTGTATGAAATTTCCCACAACCTCTGTCATGAGACTCCGCCCATTCAATAATTGTCCTAAAAAGAACGGGATAATTAGAGATAAACTTGTAGAGTAAAACCAATTGTGAAAGTACAAAAATACAAATTAAGTTACTTCTATTTAAATGGAGGAAGCAGTATTTAGCTAATTAAAGTTATGCTAATGTATAGATAGTTATTCCTGTAAGCTTAATGGAGTAATGGCAACCATTCATCAACGCATACAGGTCCAGTGAATCAAAAGAGGATATGAAGTTTGACGGTGGCATTCACCTGGTGTTCTGGCCAACTTATCCCATAACCAACTCCATCAATAAAAAAAATGGAAGTTAGCATTCATGGCACTTCTGGGACCTTCCTGTGCACGAACAGTAAACACTAGTTAGCTTGTACTCTTGGAGGTTCCCCCCACCCTGGGAACAGTACAATACAAAAATCGATGTAGGTGTAGCGATCAGGGAGGGGGATTGTGATATACTTGATCAAATTAGCATTGAAAGGGAAGTATTAGCTGTATTAGCGGGCTTAAAAGTGGATAAATCCCCAGGCCCAGATGAGATGTATCCCAGGCTGTTATGTGAGACAAGGGAGGAGATAACAGGGGCTCCGACACAAATTTTCAGATCCTCTCTGGCCACACGAGAGGTACCGAGGATTGGAGGACAGCGAATGTGGTATCATTATTTAAGAAGGGTAGCAAGGATAAACTAGGTAATTACAGGGCGGTGATTCGAACATCAGTGGTTGGGAAAATATTGGAAAAAATTCTGGAGAGACAGGATTAATCTCCACTTGGAGAGGTAAGGATTAATCAGGGATAGTCAGCATGGCTGTGTTGGGAGAGTTCGTGTCTAACTAACTTGATTGAATTTTTCGAGGAGGTGATTAGATGTGTAGATGAGAGTAAAGCAGTTGATGTAGTCTACATGGACTTCAGTAAAGCTTTTGATAAGGTCCCGCATGGGAGATTGGTTAAGAAAGTAAAGGCCCATGTGATCCAGGGAAATTTGGCAAATTGGATTCAAAATTGGCTTAGTGGCATGAGGCAGAGGGTGATGGTAGAGGGCTGTTTCTGCGAGTGGAAACCTGTGACCAGTGGTGTACCGCAGGGATCGGTGCTGGGCCCCTTACTGTTTGTAGTGTACATTAATGATTTAGACGTGAATATAGGAGGTATGATCAGTAAGTTTGCAGGCGACACAAAAATTGGTGGTGTTGTAAATAGTGAGGAGGAAAGCCTTAGATTACAGGATGATATAGATGGGCTGGTAAGATGGGAGAGCAGTGGCAAATAGAGTTTAATCCGGAGACGTGTGAGGTGATGCATTTTGGGAAGTCTAACAAGACAATGGAATATAAAATGGACGGTAGAACCCTAGGGAGTACATAGGGTTAGAGGGACTTTGGGGTACTTGTCCATAGATCACTGAAGGCAGCAGCACAGGTAGATAAGGTGGTTAGGGAGGCATATGGGATACTTGCCTTTATTAGCCGAGGTATAGAATATCGGAGCAGGCAGGTTATGATGGAGCTGTATAAAACGCTGGTTAGGCCACAGCTGGAGTACTGTGTACAGTTCTGGTCACCACACTATAGGAAGGATGTGATTGCACTGGAGAGGGTGCAGAGGAGATTCACCAGGATGTTGCCTGGGCTGGAGCATTTCAGCTATGAAGACAGACGAGATAGGCTGGGGTGTTTTCCTTGGAGTGGAGAAGGCTGAGGGGGGACCTGATTGAGGTATACAAAATTAGGAGGGACATTGATAGGAAGAAACTTTTTCCCTTAGCTAAGAGGGCAATAACTAGGGGGCATAGATTTAAGGTAAGGGGCAGGAGGTTCAGAGGGGAGTTGAGAAATTTTTTCACCTAGAGGATGCTTGGAATCTGGAACACACTGCCTGAAGGGGTGGTAGAGGCAGGTACACTCATGACATTCAAGAAATATTTAGATGAGCACTTGAAACGCCATAGCATACAAGGCTACAGGCCAAGTGCAGGGAAATAGGATTAGTTAGGACGGGTGGTGATGGTCAGTGCAGGCGCGTTGGGCCGAAGGGCCTGTTTCTGTGCTGTATAACTCTATGACTCTAAAAAATCAAAAATGTATGTGATTGCCTGTAAATGAATTACAAGTCACTTGAACTACAAGGTCTTGGATGCCATCTCAAATTATAGTCATTGTTATTTTTTATTTTGTATTCCTCCCCTTGCAGCTGGAATCTCCAGTTAAATATGATTTGGATTAAGAAGTTATCTCCAACAATGCGTCACATTTAGCCCAAAGAAATCTGAGACTTGTTGGAAATGATTTGATTGCATATCCACGCAGCTGGACAACAACATTCATCACATTTCTGCAGCTACTGATGTGCTCAACCACACTCTCACCTCCATCTTTGATGCCCAAGTCCCCACTAAAACTAATATGCCCTCTCACTCTGGTCACTCCCCCAGTGCATCCCTTATCTCTGCCGGCTTAAGTGCAAGGGACATAGACTAACGGTTATGGCAAACAACTGGTTTAACCATTCACTGCCAGATCTGTCTGGATCACAAAGCACCTTCAGGTCTTGCTCTCCTCTGCCAAAACTGCTCACTACTACAGAATCATCCTGAAATGCAAAGACAACCACTGGTTTCTTTTCACTATTGCAAACTTTCTTCTTCAACCTCCCTCTCTGTCATCTCCACTCTCACCAAGGGTGACGAGCTCAAAGATTTCCTTATCACGAAGACTGAGACCATCCAATTAGCTGCCTCTGCCACTTACTTCACTTTCCCTAGTCCACCAGGCCAAACCCTTTAAGGTTCCCCACCCCCAGCCTTGAGCTTGCATCTTTTGCCAGCTTCTCTTCTATCTCAGCACACATGCATGCCATCACCAGGCCGGTTATGCTCACCTGCGTAAGGCTGCCCATGTCTGCCCTTGCCGCAGCTCATATGCTTACGACAGGCTCATCCATGCGTTTGTTACCCTTAGACTTGACTAGTCCAAAAGACTGCTGGTCTCCCACATTCTACCCTCGGCAAACTTGAGGTTATCCAAAACTCTGCTGCCTAAGTCTTAACTTGCACAAAGTCCCAGTGACTCACCATCCCTATGCTCACTGACCTACACTGGCTCCTGGTTAAGCAACAGCCCCGATTTTAAAATTCTGATCCTAGTTTTCAAATCCCACCATGGCCTTGCCCCTCCCTATCTCTGCAATCTCCTCCAGATCTACAACCCTCAGATTTTTGCACTCCTCCAATTCTGGCCACTTGAGCATCTCCGATTTTAATTATTCCATCACTAGCGATTGTGCCTTCAGCTGCCAAAGCTCTAAGCTTTGGAATTCGCTCTCTAAACCGCCATCTCTCAATTTCTCTCTCCTCCTTTAAGGCAGTCATTAAAACCTACCTTTTTGACCAAGCTTTTGGTCATCTGCCCTAATGTAGCTAGGTGCTTAATAACGCTCCTTTGAAGTGCCTTGTGACATTTTACTACTTTGAAGACTCTATACAAAGACAAGTTCCAATTGTAGTAAAGGCAAGTAGTTACATACTTGGTTTCAACCTGTGCATTTGTTATCTTCAGCAATCAGGTCGGGAAAGGAAGTTACATAAATGTTGCATTATGCTACTTTAAGAGGACTACTGTACCTGCTTAAATCTCGGCACTCAGAATATCTCAAGTCATTATAGAAGGTTTCTTCAAAGAAGAAAAAGGCCGACTTGTACAAGTCCTATAAGAAAAAGTGTTTTTTATATTCATTGTGTACCAATACTTAATATAAAAAAGCAAACAAATTAGATAAAAAGACATTGATAAACTGGAAAAATGATTTTAAGCAGATGAGAATGGAACTAAGGAAAGTAAACTCAAAAAAAAATTACAGACAAACAGAAATAGAACAGTGAGAAACATTTAAATTGTGATTAATAGAATCCAGGAGGAATATATCCCATTAAAAAGTAAGAAGAAACTAGCCAGTAGTTACACACCATATATGAAGAAATGAGGGCAAAATAAAACTAAAAGGCGTACACTAAGTCCATAGACAAAAAGGGAATATGAAAAGGTTAGGAAACAAATTTTTTTTAAAAAGGCAAAATGAAACCACAAAATTAAAATATCAAGGTATAGTAACAGTAAGATATTCTACAGACACAAATATAATCAGCATGGGGATAGGGCCGCTAAGGGATGTACACTATAAACTCACAGGTAATGATACTGAAATGGCAGAAATATTATATACTTTGCTTCAGTATTTGCCAAGGAGATTAATATAGTAGATATAACATTAGAAGAAATCAAAAAAATATACATAGACATTTAAAATAGATATAATTGATAAACTAAATCAAATTAACAGGATAAAACCCCAGGTTCAGATGGATTGCATCAGTGTACATTAAACCAATTTAGGGAAAAGACAGCAGAGGCACTATTACATATATAATATATATCATGCTTGGAAGGATCCGTGATGAAACAAAAAATAAATTGAAGGAATTATGAAAACTAAAATTCAACTGTTAAATTGCACAAGAACATGGACACTTGTACTAGATACAAACTGGAGCAGCGGACATGTGACCCTCCTGGACTGGAAATGTATACCTCCCTCTGTTGAGGATAAAACTCGTTAACCTCATGTGACATAAATCTAGGAGAATGGAATGAAATTGAAAGGAGCACCATTGCATATTGATGATTCCTACCGACTTGAATGAATTAATAAAAGGTTCTGGAGACAGACTGACTCTCAGCACAAACCAAAATAAAAAGTGTGAAAAACGGGAAGCGGGAGAGAGAGTGAGCGAGCAGGAGTGGGGGGGGGGGGGGGCGGGGGGGGGAGAGGAGAGAGCGAGCAGGAGAGAGAGAGAGGGAGCGAGGGGGAGGGAGAGAAAAGAGAGAGATGGGGGGGGGGGAAAAGAGAGAGATGGGGGGGGAAAGAGAGAGATGGGGGGGGAAAGAGAGAGATGGGGGGGGGAAAGAGAGAGATGGGGGGGGGAAAGAGAGAGATGGGGGGGGGAAAGAGAGAGATGGGGGGGGGAAAGAGAGAGATGGGGGGGGAAGAGAGAGATGGGGGGGGGAAGAGAGAGATGGGGGGGGAAGAGAGAGATGGGGGGGGGAAAGAGAGAGATGGGGGGGGGAAAGAGAGAGATGGGGGGGGGAAAGAGAGAGATGGGGGGGGGAAAGAGAGAGATGGGGGGGGGAAAGAGAGAGATGGGGGGGGGAAAGAGAGAGATGGGGGGGGAAAGAGAGAGATGGGGGGGGAAAGAGAGAGATGGGGGGGGAAAGAGAGAGATGGGGGGGGAAAGAGAGAGATGGGGGGGGAAAGAGAGAGATGGGGGGGGAAAGAGAGAGATGGGGGGGGAAAGAGAGAGATGGGGGGGGAAGAGAGAGATGGGGGGGGAAGAGAGAGATGGGGGGGGAAAGAGAGAGATGGGGGGGGAAAGAGAGAGATGGGGGGGGAAAGAGAGAGATGGGGGGGAAAGAGAGAGATGGGGGGGGAAAGAGAGAGATGGGGGGGAAAAGAGAGAGATGGGGGGGAAAAGAGAGAGATGGGGGGGAAAAGAGAGAGATGGGGGGGGAAAGAGAGAGATGGGGGGGGGAAAGAGAGAGATGGGGGGGGGGAAAGAGAGAGATGGGGGGGGGGGAAAGAGAGAGATGGGGGGGGGGAAAGAGAGAGATGGGGGGGGGGAAAGAGAGAGATGGGGGGGGGAAAGAGAGAGATGGGGGGGGGAAAGAGAGAGATGGGGGGGGGAAAGAGAGAGATGGGGGGGGAAAGAGAGAGATGGGGGGGAAAGAGAGAGATGGGGGGGGAAGAGAGAGAGATGGGGGGGGAAAGAGAGAGATGGGGGGGGAAAGAGAGAGATGGGGGGGGGAAAGAGAGAGATGGGGGGGGAAAGAGAGAGATGGGGGGGAAAGAGAGAGATGGGGGGGAAAGAGAGAGATGGGGGGGGGGAAAGAGAGAGATGGGGGGGGGGAAGAGAGAGATGGGGGGGAAAGAGAGAGATGGGGGGGGAAAGAGAGAGATGGGGGGGGGAAAAGAGAGAGATGGGGGGGGGAAAAGAGAGAGATGGGGGGGGGAAAAGAGAGAGATGGGGGGGGGAAAAGAGAGAGATGGGGGGGGGAAAAGAGAGAGATGGGGGGGGGAAAAGAGAGAGATGGGGGGGGGAAAAGAGAGAGATGGGGGGGGGAAAAGAGAGAGATGGGGGGGGGAAAAGAGAGAGATGGGGGGGGGAAAAGAGAGAGATGGGGGGGGGAAAAGAGAGAGATGGGGGGGGGGAAAAGAGAGAGATGGGGGGGGGGAAAGAGAGAGATGGGGGGGGGGGAAAGAGAGAGATGGGGGTGGAAAGAGAGAGATGGGGGGTGGAAAGAGAGAGATGGGGGGTGGAAAGAGAGAGATGGGGGGTGGAAAGAGAGAGATGGGGGGTGGAAAGAGAGAGATGGGGGGTGGAAAGAGAGAGATGGGGGGTGGAAAGAGAGAGATGGGGGGTGGAAAGAGAGAGATGGGGGGTGGAAAGAGAGAGATGGGGGGTGGAAAGAGAGAGATGGGGGGGGGAAGAGAGAGATGGGGGGGGGAAAGAGAGAGATGGGGGGGGGAAAGAGAGAGATGGGGGGGGGAAAGAGAGAGATGGGGGGGGGAAAGAGAGAGATGGGGGGGGGATGGGGGGGGGAAGAGAGAGATGGGGGGGGGAAAGAGAGAGATGGGGGGGGAAAGAGAGAGATGGGGGGGGGAAGAGAGAGATGGGGGGGGAAAGAGAGAGATGGGGGGGGAAGAGAGAGATGGGGGGGGAAAGAGAGAGATGGGGGGGGAAAGAGAGAGATGGGGGGGGAAGAGAGAGATGGGGGGGGAAAGAGAGAGATGGGGGGGGAAGAGAGAGATGGGGGGGGAAAGAGAGAGATGGGGGGGGGGAAGGAGATGGGGGGGGAAGAGTGAGATGGGGGGGGGAAAGAGAGAGATGGGGGGGGGAAAGAGAGAGATGGGGGGGGGAAGAGAGAGATGGGGGGGGAAGAGAGTGATGGGGGGGGAAAGAGAGTGGGGGGGTTGAGTGTGGGGGGGGAAGAGAGAGATGGGGGGGGAAGAGAGAGATGGGGGGGGAAAGAGAGAGATGGGGGGGGAAGAGAGAGATGGGGGGGGAAAGAGAGAGATGGGGGGGGGGAAAGAGAGAGATGGGGGGGGGGAAAGAGAGAGATGGGGGGGGGGAAAGAGAGAGATGGGGGGGGGAAGAGAGAGATGGGGGGGGGAAAGAGAGAGATGGGGGGGGGAAAGAGAGAGATGGGGGGGGGAAAGAGAGAGATGGGGGGGGAAAGAGAGAGATGGGGGGGGAAAGAGAGAGATGGGGGGGGAAAGAGAGAGATGGGGGGGGAAGAGAGAGATGGGGGGGAAAGAGAGAGATGGGGGGAAAGAGAGAGATGGGGGGGAAGAGAGAGATGGGGGGGAAAGAGAGAGATGGGGGGGAAAGAGAGAGATGGGGGGGAAAGAGAGAGATGGGGGGGAAAGAGAGAGATGGGGGGGAAGAGAGAGATGGGGGGGAAGAGAGAGGGGGGGAAGAGAGAGGGGGGGAAGAGAGAGGGGGGGGAAAGAGAGAGAGGGGGGGGAAAGAGAGAGAGGGGGGGGAAAGAGAGAGAGGGGGGGGAAAGAGAGAGAGGGGGGGGGAAAGAGAGAGAGGGGGGGGAAAGAGAGAGAGGGGGGGGAAAGAGAGAGGGGGAGAGAGGGGGGGAAGAAAAGAGAGAGGGGGGGAAGAAAGAGAGAGGGGGGGAAGAAAAGAGAGAGGGGGGGAAGAAAAGAGAGAGGGGGGAAGAAAAGAGAGAGGGGGGGAAGAAAAGAGAGAGGGGGGGAAGAAAAGAGAGAGGGGGGGAAGAGAGAGAGCGGGGGGGGAAGAGAGAGAGCGGGGGGGGAAGAGAGAGAGCGGGGGGGGAAGAGAGAGAGCGGGGGGGGAAAGAGAGAGGGGGAAGAGAAAGAAAATATCCTGGATGGGTCACGGACAGAAGCTATTTGGTTTGAGTTTATAAATAGTCGAGGCATCATTACACTATTAGATGTTTTCTGTAGGCCACTAACTGGAGGACATGATATAGAGGAACAAATTGGCAGGGAAATTACAGAGAGGTGCAAAAACGATCGACGTGGAAATGGAGGATTTAAACTACCCTAATATAGACGGAGTTAGTAAATGTCAAAGGGCAGAGTGGGAAGATTTTCTGAAGTGTGTTCATAGAACTCTTTTTAAATCTGTATGTTTCCTGTCCAACCAGGAAGAAGGAATTGCTGGATATGGTTCTGGGGAATGAGGTGGGCCAAGTGGAACAAGTGTCAGTAGTGATACTATTATTACTGTTTCCTAAATGTATCATAAGGTTTCAGATAGCTATGGAATCGGACAAGGAGAAACCTGGAATTAAAATACTTAATTGGAGGAAGGTCAATTGTGGTTGACTCTTACATGCCCTCTGAAATGGCCCAGCAAGCCACTCAGTTCAAGGGCAATTAGGAATGGGCAACAAATGCTGGCCTAGGCAGCGACGGCCGCATCCCACAAACGAATAAGAAATTCAGTGCAGAGAGAACAGACCTGGCCCAGGTAAACTGGAGTCAAAGTGTCAGTGTGCAAACATTTAGGAAACAGTGATCACAGTATTATAAGGTTTAGGTTAGCTATGGAAAAGGACACAGAGCAATCTAGATTAAAAATACTTAACTGGAGGAGGACCAATTTCAGTGGGATGGGTCAAGTAAGTTGGAAAGGAAGATGAGCTGGCAAAACTGTATTGGAACAATGGGCTTCCTTTATGGAGGAGGTGGTTCGGGTAAAGTTGAGGTATATTCCCATGAACAGGAAAGGTAGGGCAACCAAAGCCAAAGCTCCCTGGATGACAAAAGGGATAGAGAGTAAGATGAAGGAGAAAAAGGGCTCATATGATGGGCGTCAGGTTGTTAGTACAACTGAGAACCAGGCTGAATACATAAAGTTCAGAGGGGAAGTGATAAAAGAAATGAGAAAAGCAAAGACAGAGTATGAGAATAGACTGGCAGCTAACATAAAACAGACCAAAAAGGGGAACTTCACATGGAGACAGAGGACATGGTTGAGGTGCTAAATGAATACTTTGCATCTATCTTTATTCAAAATCATGAGGGGTCTAGACAGAGCAGATAAAGAGAAACTTCTTATTAGTGGAAGGGTCGAGAACCAGAGGACACTGATTTAAGATGATTGGCAAAAGAAACAATGGCGACATGAGGAAACACTTTTTTTTTATTAAATGCATCAAGTGGTTAGGATCTGGAATGCACTGTCTGAGAGCGTGGTGGAGGCAGATTCAATCATGGCTTTCAAAAGGGAATTGTAAGCACGTTCAGAGAAAAGATTTTCAGGGCTACAGGCAAAGGGCAGGGGAGTGGGACTAGCTGAGCTGCTCTTGCAGAGAGCCAGCATGAATACAACGGGCCAAATGACAGCCTTCTGTGCTGTAACCATTCTATGATTCTAAGTCCAGGGCACTATAGACCAATTAGTTTTATGTCAGTAGTAGGTAAGGAGTAATAGAAAAACATCTGGAAACAGAAAATATAATATATTCAGCACGGATTTCAAAAGGGAAGGTCAAGTCTGACCAACCTTATTGAACCTTTTGAAGCTGTATCAGAAAGTGCAGATAAGGGTAATACAGTAGAGGTAATATAGTTGAATTTCCAAAAAAACCTTCGATAAGGTACCACATAATAGGCTCATGCCCAAGACATGTAGCAAGATGAATAGCAAGCTGGCTACAATGCAGAAAACAGATATTAAGGGTTATACGTAGTTACTCATTGTCAAATGGTAGGAAGTGGTATTCCACAAGGATTGGTGATATATTGACATAAACAATTTGGACTCAGAAATCAGAAGTATAATTTCAAAATTTGCAGATGACACCATATTCGAAGTGTAGTTAATACAGAGGACGACTGCGACAAAATACAGGTAAACATTAATAAAACAGAAAGGGCATGTAATTGGCAAAGGAACTTCAACATAGATAATTGTGAAGTAGTATATTTTGGTAGGAGGAATAAGGTTGTCACATATTCCTTGGAAAATAAATGTCTAAATGGGATGGAGGAACAGAGGGATTTACTACAATAATACCAGACCTGAGAGGTTATACCTATCAGGAAAGATTAATCAGGCTGGGGATCATTTCTCTGGAAAGAGAAGACTAAGAGGGTGACCTGAAAAATGCCTTCAAGATTATGAAAGCATTTGATACGGTAGATGTGGAGACGCTTCCACTTTCAGCCAAAACCACAACTAGGGCCCATAAAAATAAGAAAGTCACTAATAAATCCAATAGAAAATTCAGGAGAAACCTCTTTACCCAAGGAGTGGTAAGAATATGAAATGTGCTACAAGGAGTATGAGAGTCAAATAGCATAGAAGCATTTAAGGGGAAAACTAAATAAGCATGAAGGAGAAAGGAACAGTAGGATATGCCAATGGAGTTAGGAGGAGAAGGTTGCGAGGCGACTCGTGTGGAGCTTAAACATCGGCATGGCACTTTTGGACTGAATAGCCTGTTTCTGCTGTAATTACTTTGTAATAGCTCTTAATTAATCTCTTTAGTCAGGTTCAAAAATGAAACAGTTCCTAACATTTCATGAAGCAAATTTTGCTAAAACTCCTATTTGCATTGCATCTGGTTTTGCATATTTAGTTTACAGTATATTTGGTGGGTGTGAATATTATTTTAACCACTTTAAAGTTGACTAGCATCTAAATGGAAAGACAGGTTAATATTTCATGGATCAGTCTACAAAAGTCAGACTCAGTGAAGAGGCTACCTGCAAAAAACTCATTCATAACTTTTACATGCAACTGTTATACTTCTTTGTATCACCACTCACTTTAACAGCAGTTTAGTGACTCAAATGTCACATGCAGATGTGCACATTATTTGAAGAACTTCATAAAATCTCCTATACCTTTTGCAAAATATAGCATTGGTGTATGTATAATCCTTGTAGATATCAAGTTGGCAAATCACATTCCCCGTTTTTGCATTCTGTGCCAATTTATTGAGCTGCTAAAACAATTTCTTTTTTTTAAACGGAGTTTTTATATTTAATTATACACACACATTTATTTACCTAATTTTCTCCTCTCCTGAAGCCACTAACTCTTGTGATGAAGTCTGCCAAGCCCTTGGACCCTGCCCAATTGGCCATTCTCCCCTTCTCTAATCCGTGCCCCCCTCCCCCCACTACCACTATTTAGTCTTACTGGGGTTTAGCTTCACAGCTATTAGCTGCCTGATGCTACCTTTTCCAAGTGACCATTTTTCCTGGCCGAACGCAGACAGTAAGTCCCAATAAGCTTAAAAATTGTGGATTGCATAGATGATCCTACAAACAGAAGTACAGAAGAGGTTTACCAGGATGTTGCCTGGTCTGGAGGGTATTAGCTATGAGGAGAGGTTGGATAAACTCGGATTGTTTTCACTGGAACGACGGAGGTGGAGGGGCGACATGATAGAGGTTTACAAAGTTATGAGTGGCATGGACAGAGTGGATAGTCAGAAGCTTTTTCCCAGGGTGGAAGAGTCAGTTACTAGGGGACATAGGTTTAAGGTGAGAGGGGCAAAGTTTAGAGGGGATGTGCGAGGCAAGTTCTTTTTACACAGAGGATGGTGAGTGCCTGGAACTTGCTGCCGGGGGAGGTGGTGGAAGCAGGTACGATAGTGACGTTTAAGAGGCATCTTGACAAATACATGAATAGGAAGGGAATAGAGGGATATGGGCCCCGGAAGTGCAGAAGGTTTTAGTTTAGACAGGCATCAAGATCGGTGCAGGCTTGGAGGGCTGAATGGCCTGCTCCTGTGCTGTACTGTTCTTTGTACACTTGTTCAGCATAACTCACTGATAGCTATTAGGAGTGGTCACCTTGCACAGATTCAGGAGGCTAACCTTAGCACAGAATAGAAGTCTAACTTGGGATCTCTGGTCTGCATGGATTGGTAGTACAATAGGGGTGTCATTACTCATAGGACCATTCGATGAGTAGAGTGCTCATTCTTCATGTACAAATATGGACAGTAAGTATCAAAGTATTCAACTGTAGAGAGCACCACACTGCTACCTGTGCATTTCCCAGCAGCAGTCATTGCACAAAAAACTGTAGTGGTTAATCCTGCCTCATTTCTTCCCCTCCTGGGTTCCTTGGGCACGAAGACCAAATCCCAGTTGTCCTTGTTGAAAACATAACAGCATGGGAAATATGGGACTTTCTGGTTCAGTCCTTAAGTGCGCCCTGGTTGTTTCTCATTTTAATCCTCTGCCCCACTCCCACTCTGAACTCTGTCTCCGGCCTCCTATACTGTTCCAATGAAGCTCAACGTGAGCTCAAGGAATGGCACCTCATCTTTGATTAGGCACTTTATACCCTTCCAGCCTCAACATAAGAGCTCAACAATTTCAGATCATAACCACTGACCCCATTTTTCCAGACAGCAGCTATTGGTGATGATTCTGTTATTCCCATTTACACCTCTTCTAGACCCATCTTTTGTTTTTTCTATTCTATTACCATACCCTTTTGCCTTGCATCATCAGGGTGGCACAGTGGCGCAGTGGTTAGCACCGCAGCCTCACAGCTCCAGGGAGTGGAGTGTGGAGTTTGCAAGTTCTCCCTGTGTCTGCGTGGGTTTTCTCCGGGTGCTCCAGTTTCCTCCCACAAGCCAAAAGACTTGCAGGTTGATAGGTAAATTGGCCATTATAAATTGTCACTAGTATAGGTAGGTGGTAGGGAAATATAGGGACAGGTGGGTCGGCACAGACTCGGTGGGCCGAAGGGCCTGTTTCAGTGCTGTATCTCTAATCTAATCTAATCACTTTCGCTATTTAATCTCTCCTGTCTTCCACGCCATCACAGACCTTCCCTTTTCTTCTTTCTTCCCCTCTCCCTGCCTATGTGCTTGCTTAAAATCTGTTACATCGCTAACCTTTTACCAATTTTCTTGAATGGTTCGTAACCTGAAACATTAACTTTGGTTCTCTTGATGCTGCCTGGCAATGTATACAAACTCTTGTGCCTGTATCCTGTCCCTTGGTCCCATCACCCCGCCCTTGCTGATCTCTATTTTCCAATGCAAATTAAACATTTATCCTCATTTGCAAATCTATCCTTAGCCTTGCCCAACCAACCCTACGCTAAGCCTGTGCTTCAGTTTTCCTACTGACCCGTACAATGCCCCAATCCCTCCACCTCCACATTAACCCATTAGCTACAAGAGCCTCACTCAGTTGAGCTAATGTGCACATGGGAATCAGTTTTAATGAACAGATTCATGCTACTGAGCAAATCAGCCACTATAACCAGATTCCATAACAGGTGGATGTTTCAATACCAATCAGGAGCTTATTTAACAATAAATAAATGCACTGCTTTCCTCAACCCTGCCCAACTAACTTCCTTGGTTGTTAAATCTGAGGTCACTTGAGAGATTGCCCATGATTTGCTGACCAGTATAGCAACACGGTACCCTGGTACATGCAGCAATGTGGATCAAGTTGCAGCACCTATGGAGAGGGGTCTGCAAACTGGTGCTCAAGGCTTCTGGGCACCCTCTCAAACGCCATCTGGCAAGAGGATTTGTGAAGAGGAAATGGATAACTAGAATTTAGACTGTTGCTTGAAAACTTTTAACTGAATACATCATGTTTTAACACAGAATAATGTTATTTCCAATTATGTATGAAGGGAATACTTGCATTTATACAGCACCTTTCACAATTACAGAACATCCCAAAGTGCTTCACAGACAATTAAATACTTCTGAAGTGCAGCCATGTTGTAATGTAGGAAATACAACCACCAATTTGCACACAGCTAGGTCCCATAAACAGTAAAGATCTAAAAACTAGGTAATGTGTGTTGGTGCTGATGTTGGTTGAGGGCTGAATATTGGCTACGATACTGGAGAACTCTCCTGCTCTTCTTTGAAATGGCACGAGATATTTTGGCGCCTGAGAGCGCAGAGAGGGCACAGTTTCACATCTCACCTGCGCTGAAGTGTCAATGTTGATCATATTCTCAAGTCTCTTGCACGGGGCTTGATCTCTTGACTCATTCGAGTATTATTTGTTAATTGGCCTTCTTCAAATTCTGAATGCAACCTACTTATTGATGTCTTGTACTACCATCATTTGTATAGCTATACTTTCTATTCACTTTAGCAGCCAAATTTATAGCTGACAGAAGGGTTTTCCATTTACATGGCAGTCAATAGTTCTGTAAAAGGGAATTGTAATATTAGCTCCATTCCAATCAGGATACATTAAAAAAATATAGCCTGGAAACATGCATTTTATTTCTTCCAGTCTATTCTCTGGAAGGTTTCTGATTCAGTTTCGGGTATGCGCAGCCTCCCACAAGTGACCATTCTTCAAGCACAAGCATAGATAGCAACAACAAGCAATTTCAACACAAAATGGCATTGGACCTGATCCTGACTTGTTCTTCCTCAATATCCACAGACAGCTCTGCGATATGGATTTGTTAAACAATCAGGGATGATATTCCCTTCTCTTGAGCACTGAGGCCTACTGCAATTCCTCTACTGTTACCACAGCATTCTACATGGCTCAAATACACACTGCCTTGACCAACGGACAATTAATGCAGCTATGTATTGCTTTCATTTTCACTCCTATACTACAATATACCAAATTGTAAACTTTAGGTAATCCAAAACTCAGCTACCCATGTCCTTATTTGCAATAAATTCTCAATACCCAACACCCACATGCTTGCAGGCCTACACTTCCTTCCTGCTGAGCAACACCTCAATTTTACAACACTCATCCTTGTTTTTAAATCACTCCATGACCTCACCAGGCCCGATCTCTAATCTCCTCCAGCCCCACAACCCTTCAAGATATTTACACTCCTCTAATTCTGGCCTCTTAAGAATCCCCAATTTTAATTGCTCCACCATTGACGCCTGTGCCTTCAGCTGGCTGGGGCCCAAGCTCTGGAATTCTCTCCATAAACCTATCTGTTTCTCTACCTCACTTTCCTCCTTTAAGAGACTCCTTAAAGCCAACCTCTTTGACTAAGCCGTCAGTCATC
Source organism: Heterodontus francisci (assembly GCF_036365525.1). Taxonomy (NCBI): domain Eukaryota; kingdom Metazoa; phylum Chordata; class Chondrichthyes; order Heterodontiformes; family Heterodontidae; genus Heterodontus; species Heterodontus francisci. The sequence goes on along the minus strand of NC_090374.1, from coordinate 157,207,008 downwards.
TGCCCCAATTTCTCCTTATGTGACTCGGTGTATTATTTCATTTTACAATGCCCCTATGAAGTGCCTTGGGACGTTTTATGATGTTAAAGGCACTATGTAAATACAAGTTGTTGTATTAACTGTTAACTATGTTTACCAATAGGCTACATTTCTACAAACAGTATAATGCTTTTACTTATGTAACACTGTAACTGAGTCCTGACCATGTTAACATGTCAGCACGACTATATGGATCAAATGTTTCTGAAAAAGAGAAGACTGGTAAACCAGTGCACAATGCAGCAGTGTAATGGGTGAGTAAAGCTTGACAACAGGCTCTACATATGCACAGGACAATAATCAATACAAGGCGCAGAGATAAACTGACAGTGTGCTGTATTGTTGTTTAATGCTGATGCATTAATGAGCCAGTGCGGCTTGTAAACTCCTGTGGAAATTCATTGCAATGGTCCATTTCATCAGCTAGAGAGAAAAGTTCACCTCTTACTATGTGCACACCCACCTGCACATAAGCACCAAGTAGCTAGAGCAGCTAGAAAAGCTTTGTGAAAAGCAGCAAAACGTCATTTAATGCTGAGCTCCAGCTGATTTAAGAAATACACCTTCCTTTGTCACTAAGATCATCAAAACTGTTGTTCCCTCTGCCAAAGCTTTGGAAAGCATCCTCAGAGACATGGGAAATATTCCCTCAAAGGGGCCAAGAAGATTTTGAGAAATTAACTGCATTAGAATTTCCATGCTGACTTTGGTTGAAAGGTGAACATATTTGACAGATGGAGATACCTAGAGATAAGATTTATCCTTCAGCTTTTGTATACAGAATCTAACTAGATCAAAAAGGAACAGAAGAGTATACCTTGCTTATATGCTCTGGAGCTAGGTCTGGAGTGTTGCTGAATTCTCCACCAATCTGAAGATCACTGACACATGAAATGGCATCCCTTAGCTCAGTCAGTTTCTGACTACCCAACACGAGCAGGGTATGGTGGGGTTTCTTCTCCCTATGCTGTCAGCAAATAACTGAAAGGTTTCAGTGGCATTACAATGTCTTTGAACAGAAAAACACCATTATTTCACTAAACAAAGATAGCCACAAATAGACTTGTAAATTATGTAGCTATCAGCAAAATGAAACTCTTTCAACATGAATACAGAAACACCTGGTAATACAGTGAAAAGCGGAGTTACACAGCTGAGGAATGCTCCAGGTTTGATCCCCAAATAAACTAATCTCAGCCATAGTGACAGCAGGGCATTACAAGCAGCCTCAGCATTCGGCAAGAGAAACTCAGATAGGGCTCCTACTCCTAATGGCTATGCAGAACCACTGCTGAAGCCATTAGTTTGGATGTAAAACATAAAGAAGATCATGTGCAGCAGTAATGGCACATGTCAAATACCTTGTTGATATTAAAAAAGGTGCCCCATCTAAATATTACAGTGTGAACAATTAACAAGTTAAACGTAACATAAAACATACTTAATTATTAAAAGGATCTAAAAAGGATAAAACAAAGTACTTTCTAAATGGTGAAAAGCTAAAAAGCGTGAAGATCCAAAGAGACTTAGGGTTGACATACATTGAGCATCAAAATGCCATGGACAAGTACAGAATGACCACAGTATTATAAGTTTTAGATTAGCTATGGAAAAGAACAAGGAGCAATCTAGAATAAAAATATTTAATTGGAGGAGGGCCACTTTCAGTGGGTACATTGGAATCAAAGTTTGGCAGGCAAAACAAAGCAACAACTTTCTGGATGAAGTTAAGAAATAGAGACCAAGATGAAGCAGAAAAAGGGTGCATATGACAGATGTCAGGTCGATAAAACACGTAAAGAACTGGACTGAATATAGAAAGTTAAGAGGGAAGTATAAAGGAAAAAAGAGGGGCAAAGAAAGAGTATGAGAAGACAATGGCAGCTATCATAACAAGGAATTCAAAAGTCTTCTACAGGCATATAAATAGTAAAAGGTAGGAGGAGGAGGGGTGGGGCTGATTGGGACAAAAAAAGACCCACACACAGAGGCAGAAGGCATGGCTGATGTATTAAATGAGTACTTTTGCACCCATTTTTACCAAGGTGTAGCCAAAGTCATAGAGGTGTACCGGATGGGCAAAAAATTGATAAAAGGAAGGTTGGCAATACTCAAAGTTGATGATAAAACTGAAAATGATGGAAACTCTCAGCAGGTGTGGCATCGTCTGTGGAGAGATCAGAGTTAATGTTTCAGATCTGTGACCTTCCATCAAAACCCTTAAAGTTGATAAGTTATTAGGACTGGATGGGATGCATCTGAGGATGCTGAGTGAAGTAAGGGTAAAAGTGGAGATAAAAAAAAAGCTGGAAATACTCAGCAGGTCTGGCAGCATCTGTGGAGAGAGAAGCAGAGTTAACGTTTCAGGTCAGTGACCCTTCTTCAGAACTGGCAGATATAAGAAATGTAAAAGATTTTAAGCAAGTAAAGCGGGGGTGGGGCAAGAGATAACTAAAGAGATGTTGATAGGACAAGGTTACAGAATAGCTGGCCAGGTGGTCATGGAGCAAAGGCAAACAATATGTTAACAGTGTGCTGAAAGACAAAGCATTGGTACAGATAGGGTGTTAATGGACTGAAAACTGCACAACCACAAGCACAAACATGAAAAAAAACCACAGTGGGTAGAAACAAACTGAACAAACTAAAATAAAACAAACACAAAAAAATAAGAAACAAGAAAAAAATGTTCTCACATTGAACAACTTCTCCTTCAACTTCACTCACTTCCTTCAAGTAAAAGGTGTTGCTACGGGTACCCGCATGGGCCCTAGTTATGCCTGTCTTTTTGTGGGATATGTCGAACATTCCTTATTCTAGTCCTACTCAGGCCCCCTCCCCCAACTTTTTCCGGTACATAGATGACTATAATCGGTGCCGTTTCTTGCTCCCGCCCCGAACTGGAAAACTTTATCAACTTTGCTTCCAATTTCCACCCTTCTCTCACCTTTACATGGCCCATCTCTGACACTTCCCTCACCTTCCTCGACTACTCTGTCTTCATCTCTGGGGATAGGCTGTCTACTAATATTCATTATAAGCCCACCGACTCCCACAGCTACCTTGACTACACTTCTTCACACTTGCCTCCTGTAAGGACTCCATTCCATTCTCCCAGCTTCTCCGTCTCCGACGCATCTGCTCTGATGAAGCTACCTTTCATGACAATGCTTCTGATATGTCTTCCTTTTCCTTCAACCGAGGAATCCACCCCCCCCCACTGTGGTTGACAGGGCCCTCAACCGTGTCCAGCCCATTTCCTGCACCTCTACCCTCACCCCTTCCCCTCCCTCCCAGAACTGCGACAAGGTTCCCCTTGTCCTCACTTTCCAGCCCATCAGCCTCCATATCCAAAGCATCATCCTCCGCCATTTCCGCCACTTCCAGCGTGATGCCACGACCAAAGGCATCTTTCCCTCCCTTCCCCTGTCAGCATTCCGAAGGGATCATTCCCTCCGCAACACCCTGGTCTACTCCTCCATTACCCCACCACCTCGTCACTTCCCACGGCATCTTTCCCTGCAATCACAGGAGGTGTAATACCTGCCCATAGGTAAATCCAAATCAGGGGCCATAAATAAAAGACAGTTATTATTAATTTCCATAAGGAGATAAGAAGAAACTAAACTCAGAGAAGGAGTGGAATGTGGAACTCGCAACCACAGCAGGTGGAATAGACAAATAGCTTAGATGTTTTTAAAACGATAATAGATGGAGTATGAGAAAAGGGAATGCAGACATGCTGAAAGGCTGAACAGAGGTAGACGGAAGGGGAGGAAACTCGCGCGGACTATAAACACCAGCACAGTCTAGTTAGGCTGTAAGGCCTATTTCTGTGCTATATATTCTACATAACTTGCAAAGACTATAACACACACTTTTTTGTTTTACCATTTTACCAAACACGCAAAAAGGTTAAAGTGCGCATGCATTGTGAACATTTGAGTACTGAGATCACATGCTAAACAGTGGTGTTGATTACCAATCAGAAATGCAATTGGTCACATCTGGATTCCCAACCACCTGTGGCTACTGGACATCACATGTTTGATGTATAACCTGATACCCACCTTAGTAAATATAATAGGAGAGTAGATGTTAATAGTAAGGATCACCTCTCCAGCTGGAATGGAATCTTCTGGATGACTGGGCTTCCTTCCTACCACTTGCATTTCCTAAATTGCACAAAATAAAGATAAAAGCATAAGACATAATCCCTGTAATTAACTGTGGCTGTGTCACATTTCCAAATTAAGTAGAATTTTGGGAAAATCTGGGATGAATTTTGCCTCTTGTTTGGATTACAAATTCAGATACACTGAAGTCTGCCCTTAAATAATTTCATGTTTTGACTGGCTCCACCTACAATATGAAAGGTTTAACTTCTAGTCCCACACAATGAGTTCACAAGTCATTTATGGCTTTAGTGAGTAATAATGTTCCCACCCATTTCCTACAGAGTAACAAAAGTTAGTCAGAGAAGTAGTCTTTATGGAATTCAGTATTTTATGTGCAAAACACCTGCACATCACTATGACTAGGGTAACAAATGCCATTTTATGTCTTCACTCACTTGTACAAATACTGATTTTGAAGAACTGAACATATTGCATACTTGAATACAAGAAGCAGTAAAAATGTCCACGCAAACTTGTATCATATTTTCTCCTGAAAGAGGTGACAACCTTGTGGAAAGCAGCAAGGATTTTTCAGCATCTCAACAGTTCTGTTAGGCAAATCAAGAGAGCGAGTGGCTGGGGGAGAAAATCTGTCACAACTTTAGTTATCTTTATAGACTATATACAGTGCCACACCACCAGGGCAAAATAGAGCTGGCTATGATTATTATTTAAAGTCATTTGGTGATGCTAGGTGTGAATAAATCAAAGGGACTTTTTTTTCATAATTCGTCACCCCCTTTAAAGTGCACTCAACATAAAATTATCAATGCATTTCTTACAAGAACTGGACCTTCTATCATCAGCAGCCCTCCCACATGCCAGCCTGCTCCCACTTACTTAAGAAAACATCACTGCGCCAGAATTTGCTGCAAAAAATATTAATGTGCAAACTGGCCAGCAAATTGCAGCAAGGGAGAGATACCCTGTGAACTGCAAATCGCCACAAGCTGCTGGACAATTTGCTCTGCTATTAGCTTCATAAAAACAGCATCTTTTCAGTATCCTTAACTTCCCTGTGAATTTACATGATGTTGCTGGATTTGTACATTAAATGCCCATTAAACTTGCCACAGAAAGTTAAGTTTAGTAATTATAACATAAGACAACATTCAACATGATAACTGTTAACAACAGAAAATGCTGGAAACACATGGCAGGTCAGGCAGCATCTGTGGAAAGGAAAAGAGAGTTAAGGTTCAGGTCAATCAGTTCTGATAAAATGTCATTAACCTGAAATGTTAACTCAGTTTCTCTCCCCATAAATGCTACCAGATAAAGTGTTTCCAGCATTTTGCTTTTATTTCAGATTTCTGATATTTTGCTTTTTGTTAATTGTGAATAACTGCCAATGAACCTCCCTTACAAAGAAAGTGAGCAATTTAAAGTTGGGAGTCTCATTCCTTCAGGTAGTGAATTGTGGGAAATTTAAAAAAGCAAAGTTTTTTTTGACTTTGCCTCATTTTTCTATTTCTCAATCTAATCTTTCTTTCCCTCTCTGGAGTCAGTCATTTACAGCACAGGAGGCGGCCATGTGGCCCATCGAGTCTTTGCCAGCTCTCCACAGAGCTATCCAGTCAGCCCCACTCTCCGGCTCGATCCTCATAGCCCCGAAAGTTTATTTCCTTCAAGTTGCCATCCAATTCCCTTTTGAAGTCATTGATGGTCTCCGCTTCCACCACCCTTGTGGGCAGCGGGTTCCAGGTCATTACCACCTGCTGCGTAAAAAAAGTCCTTCCTTATATTCCCCCGACATCTCTTGCCCAAAACCTTCAATCTGTGTCCCCTAGTTCTTGTACCATCAGTTAATGGGAAGAGTTTTTCCCTTGTCTAACTTATCTATGAATGTCATAATCTTGCACATCTCTATTGAATCTCCCCTCAATCTCCTTTACTCTAGAGGAGAACAACTAGTTCTCTTTCTGTACCCAATTTGACATTGACTTCACCCACTCTAATTCACCCTCCGTTTATTTCTCAATCCTTAAATCATATTGGTTCAGGACATACACAGCTGTTCATCACTCGCCAAGGTACAAGGTGTCCTCACACTTCCAGCTACTTACCATGCAAAAAGCCTTTGAGCTAAGGGTGCAGGAAAAATTCAGACTAACAGCTGCCTTGGTCTAGAAAATTCTGGCCCATTAAAATATCACTACAGCGTAAAGACAAAAGTGTGCTTTAGCTGAAAATGCACTGTGTGCATTTTTTTTTTTTAATTGTTTTTTCCCAGCACCAACATCCAAACAACACTTCTCAGGTGAAAGGGGCAAGTGAAAGGACATAGATGAAAGTTTTCAAGCTTCTGGTCTTATCACTTGTGATTCAATATCTCACAAAGTGTGGACGAAATAAAGAATCAGAGACTGATTTACTCCCTAGTGTCTTCTCCCCCATTCTTTAAAAGTATCTAGCCATTGCTTGACACTTCACTTGATTGTGCCACTCAAATTAGAAATTTAGTGCATCACAACAGTGTGTCACACACATCAGACTTTCAACCGGATGAAACAGCTTTACAGCATTCCAGAGCACAACCATTTTTCTCATATGATTTAAATATTTTTGCTTTACAATCTGTAAGTCTACATTTCATGCTCAATTTTATTGCTACATTGGAGCAATGTGTCAGGTAACCAGAAATTCAAACAAGATTTGCTGAAAATATGGTTTCTAACCTAAAACTATCATAATTTTAAGGCAAATATACTTACATGTTCATGTTCAAACATTTCTTGCCTACAGGTACGATCATATATCAAACGTTCTTCTCTCTTTTCAATTACTTTCTTTCGGATTCTGTGTAAGAATTTCAAGGTAAGAGTTTAAGTTTCAAAATAAATACTTCAGCCACCTATCACAACATCCAACTGCTTGGTGGATGATGAGCCTAGGGAAGGGAGTGCAGATAGTCTCAGTCATCTCATTATCCAAAAAGGAGGAGGTGTTGGGTGTCTTGCAAAGCATTAAGGTAGATAAGTCCCCAGGGCCTGATGGGATCTACCCTAGAATACTGAGGGAGGCAAGGGAAGAAATTGCTGGGGCCTTGACAGAAATCTTTGCATCTTTGCACCTGGCTACAGGTGAGGTCCCAGAGGACTGGAGAATAGCCAATGTTGTTCCTTTGTTTAAGAAGGGTGGCAAGGATGATCAGGAAATTATAGGCTGGTGAGCCTTACGTCAGTGGTAGGGAAACTATTAGAGAGGATTATTCAGGACAGGATTTACTCCCATTTGGAAACAAATGAGCTTATTAGCGAGAGACAGCATGGTTTTGTGAAGGGGAGGTCGTGTCTTACTAATTTGATTGAGTTTTTTGAGGAAGTGACGAAGATGATTGATGAAGGGCAGTGGATGTTATCTATATGGACTTTAGTAAAGCCTTTGACAAGGTTCCTCATGGCAGACTGGTACAAAAGGTGAAGTCACACGGGATCAGAGGTGAGCTGGCAAGATGGATACAGAACTGGCTCGGTCATAGAAGACAGAGGGCATCAGTGGATGGGTGTTTTTCTGAATGGAGGGATGTGACTAGTGGTGTTCCGCAGGGATCAGTGCTGGGACCTTTGCTGTTTTTAGTATATATAAATGATTTGGAGGAAAATGTAGCTGGTCTGATTATTAAGTTTGCGGACGACACAAAGGTTGGTGGAGTTGCGGATAATAATGAGGATTATCAGAGGATACAGCAGGATATAGATCGGTTGGAGACTTGGGCGGAGAAATGGCAGATGGAGTTTAATCCGGACAAATGTGAGGTAATGCATTTTGGAAGGTCTAATGCAGGTGGGAATTATACAGTAAATGGCAGAACCCTTAGGAGTATTGACAGGCAGAGAGATCTGGGTGTACAGGTCCACAGGTCACTGAAAGTGGCAAAGCAGGTGGATAAGGTAGTCAAGAAGGCATACAGCATGCTTGCCTTCATCGGTCGGGGCACAGAGTATAAAAATTGGCAAGTCATGTTGCAGCTGTACAGAACCTTAGTTAGGCCACACTTAGAATATTGCGTGCAATTCTGGTCACCACACGACCAGAAGGACGTGGAGGCTTTGGAGAAGGTACAGAGGAGGTTTACCAGGATGTTGCCTGGTCTGGAGGGCATTAGCTATGAGGAGAGGTTGGAAAAACTCGGATTGCTTTCACTGGAACGACGGAGGTGGAGGGGCGACATGATAGAAGTTTACAAAGTTATAAGCGGCATGGACAGAGTGGATAGTCAGAAGCCTTTTCCCAGGGTGGAAGAGTCAGTTACTAGGGGACATAGATTTAAGGTGAGAGGGGCAAAGTTTAGAGGGGATGTGCGAGGTAAGTTTTTTTACACAGAGGGTGGTGAGTGCCTGGAACTTGCTGCCAGGGGAGGTGGTGGAAGCAGATACGATAGCAACGTTTAAGAGACATCTTGATAAATACATGAATAGGAAGGCAATAGAGGGATATGGGCCCCGGAATTGCAGAAGGTGTTAGTTTAGGCAGGCATCTAGATCGGTGCAGGCTTGGAAGGCCGAATGGCCTGTTCCTGTGCTGTACTGTTCTTTGTTCGGCTTCAAGATTCTACCTGGAAGTCCACCATTCCAAGTGCCAACTCTGTGGATGAGGAATCTTGACAACGATCCTAAATTTTGTTTTTGTTGATATTTTTCTGCCTGCAAGTATTATTTTAAAAAGTCTTTGCTCAAAGTTGTTTCTTCCACTCGTATGTACATAGCTTAGGTTTGGTTTCTTCTGAATCATTACATGCAGGATAAACAAAAGTTAAAATGCCATTTCACAAAATTATGTGATCCAGAGAAAATGCCATTTACTTGAAGTGAAAGGGGCTGACATTCCTACAATAAGTATTTTTCATTATATATTTCAATATTTATTAAAATCCTTACAGTATTAAAAATGTTATCTACAAGGACAGTGCAACACTGACAGGGCGGCGCAGTGGTTAGCACCACAGCCTCACAGCTCCAGCGACCCGGGTTCAATTCTGTGTACTTTCTGAGCGGAGTTTGCAAGTTCTCCCTGTGTCTGCGTGGGTTTTCGCCGGGTGCTCCGGTTTCCTCCCACAGCCAAAGACTTGCAGGTTGATAGGTAAATTGGCCATTGTAAATTGCCCTTAGTATCGGTAGGTGGTAGGGGAAGGTGGGGATGTGGTAGGAATATGGGATTAGTGTAGGATTAGTACAAATGGGTGGTTGATGGTCGGCACAGACTCGGTGGGCCGAAGGGTCTGTTTCAGTGCTGTATCTCTAAATAAAAAAAAACACTATTCGGATCATTAGTGTAGTGGTTATGTTGCTGAACTAACAATCCAGAGGCCTGGACTAATAATCCAGAGAATCAGAATTTAAATCCCACCATGGCATTTTGACAATCAAGAAATAAAAAGCTGGTAACAGTAAAGTGACTATGAAGCCGTTGGATTGCGGTAAAAATCCACTGGTTCACTAAAATGAGAAGGACACCTGCCATCCTTACCCAGTTTGGCCCATATGTGACTCCAGTGCCACACCGACATGATTGACTCTTAAGTTACCTCTGAAGTGGCCTAGCAAGCCACTCAGTTGCACAAGGGCAACTAAAAATGGGCAATAAATGCTAGCCCTACCAGTGATACTTACATCCATGGAATTAATTTAAAAAGAAAACTGCTCTTTTATCTGCCTGTCAGGATTTAGGCGATGGATGTATAAAGAATCAGGCAACTGAGGGAATTAATGGTTTATCACAAGAATCTTACATTTTGCAGCCTGGCAGCACTGCACACCAAGTCCCGTTCACCCATCACCCTGTGCTCACTGACCTATATTGGCTCCTGGTCTGGCAGCACCTCGATTTTAAAATTTACATGCTTGCGATTTGCCACATGATGGTTAGCTTTAACTGGAACACTGCTTTTCATTTCTCACAAATATTCTCAATGAGTGGCATCAAAGTACTTTTATAGTGCACATAGTGTGAAAGTTTGTTCCAGCCACGATACGAAGTTCCTAACTCCCAGTAACTCCTTATTGAAAGAGAAGTTTGAAAACAAGGATGAGAATGTCAAAATCATTCCTTAGCCTCAGTCCTCCTCATCTCTGTAACCTCTCCATTGCGACAACGCTCAGAGATCTCAGCGCTTAAGTCTGGCCTCTTATGTACCCCCAAATTTAATTGCTTCACCATTTACAGCGTGCCTTCAGCTGCCTAAGCCCTGGAATTCCCTCCCGAAACCTCTCTGCCTCCCTCTCTTCCTTCAAAACACTCCTTAAAATCTACCACATCTTTCCTCGTATCTCATGTGGCTCAGTGTCAAATTGTGTTTGATAACACTCCTGTGAAGTACCTTGGGATGTATTGCTACAATAAAGGCACAAAATTAACCCATGTTATCATTAAAAAATGACCAGCTAAGCTGCTGTTTCCTTGCTCAAGATTTTGCATGTACAGTTTAAAAGTTTCTTCCTACATCATTCAAGTGTTTCACAATGGTGAACCAAGGACAGCAATGAAAGAAATAAACTTGCACTTAGAATGCTATTCATGTCCTCAGGGTGCCCAAGTTGCTTCACAACCAAAGAATTTTAAGTGTTACGTTATGGGCAATACAGCAGCAGCCAATTCACACACAGCAATGTCCTACAAATAACAAATAGCCTCATTCTTTTTTTTGACAGTATTGGTTAAGGGATGAATGCTGGCTATGTTAGAGAACCCTACCCTACCTCCTCCCTTTGAATACTGCCACAAAGTCTTTTGAGTCCACCTAATGCGTCTGCCGAGATTACATGCACCTTCTGGAATGCGACTTAAATCCACAGCTTTCTGACAGAGGCAAGAATGCTACCACTGAGCCAAGCTGACACCAACAGACTGCATTCATACCACATCCAAACATACTAAATGAGTACAGTACTGCCATCTACAGAAGGTAATCAGTTTTATTTGTACTCTCCTAATTCATATTTTGCTCATCTGGGTCTCTTCCCCCATTTGCTGCAGTAAAACAGCTCCTCCCATCCAAACCCACTTTCCAGCCCAAAATACCTATGGAAATCACATAAGATACCCTTCAGTCACTGCACCTCCCTAGAACAGTAAATTCTTTAATGTGTTCCAACTGCTCCAAACGTTGCCACTGCTGCACAGGTAGGGAACAGGCAGCAATGTTGGAGAGTACAGAAGAGAAATGGCTAGGATTTTATAGTTCCCTGCACCACAATGGCGCAAGTAAAAGATGGCCTTTCAACACGTAAAGAGTGCCCTAAATATGCAGTCTTTTCTGACCTTTGCCTTCCCTGCAGATATGGAAGGAGTCTATTTGCACACTAGGTCAGATGGCAAGCTCTACAATCCATCAAGGCTGAAAGTGAAGACAAAAACACATCGCATCCAGATCAGAGAACTCCCCTACGCTGATGATGCTGCACTCGTCACTCACATGGAAACTCAGCTACAAAGACTCATGGATTGTCTCTCCCATGCCTGTAACTTGTTCAGCTTGCCTATAAGCACATTAAAAAAAACGTGGTCATTGGACAAGGCGTTGCATCGCCGCCCCTGATCACACTAAACACCCCACTGTAAGTGGTTAGCAAATTCTGCTACCTTGGATCCATTGTGACAGACAATCTGTCTCTTGATGCAGAGCTCGATACACGCATAGGGAAAGCAATATTAGAAATCCAAGCTCTTTCTCAATACTTTGTTCCTGTAGTGTTATTAATATGAATGAATAGGACTTCAAAAAGATTGCCATTCAATATATGTTCTGTGCTCCAATATCATTGGCAATGCTGGTATTGAAAGCAATGTAGTCTGCAGTGCACCTTGAAAAGGCAACTTTTATAAATGTTCTACAAAAACACCCAGTTACAAAGCTCCCTATACTGTTATTGCAGGTAAAATGATCTTCCATCCATAACAGCGTTGGCCGGATCACAAAATGCGCATGGGATAACAGCAAGCTGGCCCTTAGGAACAAGCTGACGGTTTATAAGGCCTGTGTTCTCAGCACCTTGCTGTATGGCTGTGAAACATGGGTGACTTACAGCCATCAGGAAAAGGAGCTCAAAAGTTTCCACCTCCACTGTTTGTGGCGCATCATGGGTATATCCTGGCAAGACAAAAAAATCACAAATGCAGAAACCCTTGCAAAGACAGAGCTCCCAAGTGTCTTGGCACTAATCAAACAAAGATGGTTTCAGTGGATCAGACACGTCCACAGGATGGAAGACAGTCGCATATCTAAGAACCTTCTGTATGATGAGGTAGCCAGACAACCAGTGCACCACCCAAACTTCCGCTTCAAAGGATGCTTGCAAGCATGACATGAAGGCTCTAAACATGATCACCTGGAAGTCACTAGCTGGCAAAAGAGGAAAATGGCGACACATCCTGTGGATTGGCATGCACTATCACAACCAGTGGCTACAGCAGCATGGCAAAAGGTGAACACTGAAAAGAACTCACGGCGCCATTTTGAAGCTTCATGCGCAGCACTTGTGGCAGAACCTGCCTCTCAAGGAATGGCCTTCACAGCCATCAGCAAAGGTGCATCAAGAGAAGACACCCCACCTAAAGGTCCCACATAAGAGGTTAGTATGCAAAATTAAAGCACATGGGATTGGGGGTAATATACTGGCATGAATTGAGAATTGGTTGACAGACAGGAAACAGAGAGTAGGAATAAACGGGTCTTTTTCCGGGTGGCAGGCAGTAACTAGTGGGGTACCGCAGGGATCAGTGCTTGGGCCCCAGCTATTCACAATATATATTGAGTTGGGTGAGGGAACTAAATGTAACATTTCCAAGTTTGCAGATGACACAAAGCTAGGGGGGAATGTGAGCTGTGAGGAGGATGCACAGAGGCTCCAATGTGATTTGGACAAGTTGGGTGAGTGGGCAAATGCATGGCAGATGCAATATAATGTGGATAAATGTGAGGTTATTCACTTCGGTTGTAAAAACAGAAAGGCAGATTATCTGAATGGTGATAGATTGGGAAAGGGGGAGTTGCAGCGAGACCTGGGTGTCCTTGTACACCAGTTGCTGAAAGCAAGCATTCAGGTACAGCAAGCAATTAGGAAGGGAAATGGTATGTTTGCCTTCATTGCAAGAGGATTTGAGTACAGAAGCAAGGATGCCTTACTGCAGTTATACAGGGCCTTGGTGAGATCACATCTGGAGTATTGTGTGCAGTTTTGGTCTCCTTATCTGAGGAAAGATGTTTTTGCCTTGGAGGGAGTGCAAAAAAGATTTACTAGACTGATTCCTGGGATGGCAGGATTGACGTATGAGGAGAGATTGGGTCGACTAGGCCTATATTCACTAGAGTTTAGAAAAATGAGAGGGGATCCCATAGAAACCTATAAAATACTAACAGGACTAGACAGGCTAGATGCAGGGAGGATGTTCCCGATGGCTGGGGAGCCCAGAACCAATGGTCACAGCGTCAGGATACAGAGTATGCCATTTCGAACCGAGATGAGGAGAAATTTCTTCACTCAGAGGGTAATGAACCTGTGGAATTCTCTACCGCAGAAGGCAGTGGAGGCCAAGTCATTAAATATATTCAAGAAGGAGATAGATATATTTCTTAATGCCAAAGGGATCAAAGGATATGGGGAGAAAAGGGAACAAGATACTGAATTAGACAAACAGCCATGATTTTTTTTGAATGGCAGAGCAGGCCCGAAGGGCTGAATGGCCTATTCCTGCTCCTATTTTCTACTGTTTCTATATTAAATGGATTGTTTGCTGCATGTCTATCATCTTTCATAGATGGAAGGATGTCAATACATTATGTTGATGCCATAAGTTCTACCAATACACAGAACACTACTACACCAAGACTGCTTTAATTACTTCTGAAAATATTTAAATAAAATCCTAAAATCGGAAACTGACAATTACTACTTTTAGGGATGTTGCAGCACTTTTGCCCAGTGGCATTTTCAGCTTGAATCTGCACAACTATAGTATTGTGTTCAGTAATGTTTCCATCCAAAATTACTTCACATTTAATAGCCGAAGTACCACTGCAAACACAGACAATTCTAACAACCATAATGAATGAATAGCTGTCCGCACTGGCTCAGCGATAGCACTCTCACCCGAGTTATAACATCATGGGTTCGAGCTCCACTCCAGAGTCTGGAGCACAAAAATCGAGGTTGATATTTCAGCATATTACCGTTGGTGTGCTTTGCACAGTCAGAGCTGCTGTCTTCTGAATGAGACGTAAAAAAATAACAACCCATTTTCCCTCTAAGGTGATCTAAAAAAAAAATCACTGGGTACTTTTCAAAGAACTGCAAGGAAGTTCTACCTATGGTCAGCATGCATTCCTCAACCAACATCAGTAAAACAGATCATCTGGTCATTAATTTCATGGCTGTTTGTGGGGCCTTGTTGTCCAAAAACTGGCTATTATGCTCCCCTATATTGCAACAGTGACCACACTTCAAAAGTACCTAATTGGCTGTAAGCGGCTTTGGGATGCTTGGAGGTTGTAAAAGGCAATATAGAAATACGTTCTTTCTCAATATTTGTTTCTGTCGTGCTATTAAACTGTGAATGAATAGGACTTCAACAAGATTGCCATTCAATTTATGCTCTGTGCTCCAATATGATCATTGACAATGCTGGGATGGAAAGCAATCTGTGGTCTGCAGTGCACTTTGAAAATGCAAGTTTTATAAATGTTCTTCAAAAACACCCAGTCGCAAAGCTGTACTTCCTCCCTAAACTGTTACTGCAGGTAAAATGATCTTCCATCCAACTGGCTGTGTCTGGAATGTCCACCTCCAGTTTTATGACATTTTATCTTTTTTTTTAATGTCTCTCTCAACATTACTATTGGTGGGGAGAGGTGAAGGCAGTGGGTGGTGAGGAATGTTACAGAAAGGATGAGCATAGATGGGCCTGATAGTCTTTTCTCATCTCTTTTTGTATGCTAATATAAAAACTCAAAGCTTAAGACATCTACTGTAGACAGTGCCATAAAATTGCATAATATACAGCACAGATACAGGTCATTTAGCCAAACAAGTCTATTTAGGTTCCACGCGAACCTCCTCCAGTCTTTCTTTACCCTAACTTTATCAGCATAACCCTGTATTCCCTTCTCCCTCATATACTTATCTAGCCTCCCCTTAAATGCATTTATACTGTTTATCTCAACTCCTTGTCTTAGAGTTCCACATTCTGAATAAAATGTTTCCTCTGAATTCCCTACTTGATGTCTTGACTCTCTTATATTGAGGACTCTAATTCTGCCCTTCACAATTCAACCCCTCCAGAAATAAACCCTAATGCTTGGCTTATTTTTGACATTAACCTATGTCGCTACTTTTAATGATTTGTCTACCTGTACTCTGAGATTCCTTTGTTTCTCTACCCCATTTAGATTTTTATTTTCCTTACCAAAATGCAATACCTCACATTTAGTTTTTAGTTTTAGAGATACAGCACTGAAACAGGCCCTTCGGCCCACCGAGTCTGTGCCGACCATCAACCACCCATTTATACTAATCCTACACCAATTCCATGCTTTCAAGATGGCTCCTGGGCTGGAAGCTCCCTAGGAAGCTCCCTTGCTGTTCAACTCTATCCATGGCCATCTGCTCCCATCCCTAACGTTTTCTCCCCCAATCTGCCCTCTTAAACTGTTTAAATTCCCCTGGGTCTTTAAATCAGTTCATTTTAGCCCTATCTAAAAGTTAACAGTTAGTTCAGTGTATGTTACCTGGGCCCACTGCCCTCCCCCAGCCACACCTGCTCTTTGTTTTCTCAATGAAATTGATCCGGATGAAACTGACGAGAACAGCTGCCGATACTTTAATCTCCGATCCTGCTGTCTTCACAGTCCAGAGTGTCTGCAGCCACGGCATGCGGTAAATCCATTGAGGTGAAGAAGGAGCTGCGGGACCCGAGAGAAGTCCTGTGAAAAGGTGCCCCGAACACCCAAAACATCCACGAACGGCCCCCCCGGCCGCAACTTCAAAGCGCCCGCGGGAGATGGCTCGGAGAGCATTTGCAGCGCACTGTCGGCAATGCTGCATGCCTTTATTTAAACCACTGCAAAAAAAAAACCCTTAGCAAATGTAATCACCTCTAAGTCTGCCAAATGATGCTTCACCTCCCGAAGGACGTGGATGAGCTTTCCGGACGTCGATGGTGGGCACTGAGGAAATGGCTTATTACCAGATTCCACCCCCCCTCCCCCCCCCTTTACCCCCCTTCCACCCCCCCCCCACCCCCGTCCCCTTCCCTGCTCCACCCTCTCAGCTCACCCCCTCACAACCCCATCCCAGCCCGCCCCCCCCTCGCACCATCTTCACCCCGCACCCCCTTCCCCTGCACCCCCCCCCCACACCCTCCCTCTACCCCTCCCCCTTGCATCCCCTCCTCCCACCGGCACCATCCTACACCTGTGTAGGGGCCCCAACAACCCCACTGCCTTGTGGGCGTCTCGGGAGAGACCAAGGCTAAGGGAGTAAACCCTAACAGAAAATCCGGAGCGGAACCCCGTAGGCGGTCATGTGTCACCTTTGGCATGTTTCCGGCAGTTCCTGCAGCCATACTGGTGCCAAACGTCGTGTCCTGCACTCCTTTGGACCCCACCAGAAAGGCCGAGAGGGGGGTTTTGACGACTGGGCAACTCTCAACCTCCATAAATTTGCCCAGGCATGCGCCATGGAGAGGTCACTCCATAGTTGCCTCACAGCGACTGAAACAACACGGAAGGCAGCAGTTACGGGTTATAAGTCCAGATAAATTGGCGTAGAAACTGGGCGCCACGGGTTGCCTTTGTCGGTGGGAGAGGTCATTGCACCTCACTGGACAGCTACCGCCCGCCTCAAACCGGGCAGCCCCCGGTCAATAAGGTTCTGTCCCGCCACAGTCTGCCTGCTTCAATGGGTGCTTGGAGCTCAGGGTCATTGCCCGAAAGGTGGACTGATACACCGCACCAAACAACATGAAAAAAGGAAAGAAGGTACCAGCCCTTCGCTTTGCAAGCTGGAACGTCAGAACTATGTGTCCTGGCCTGTCGGAAGACCTTACACAAATCAACGATTCTCGGAAGACCGCCATCATTAACAACGAGCTCAGTAGACTCAATGTGGACATTGCAGCACTTCAGGAGACTCGCCTCCCCGCGAGTGGCTCTCTAGCAGAGCAAGACTACACCTTCTTCTGGCAGGGCAGGGATCCTGAAGAACCAAGACAGCATGGAGTGGGCTTCGCCATCAGAAACTCCTTGCTCAGCATGATAGAGCCTCCCTCAAATGGCTCGGAACGCATACTGTCCATCCGACTGCTCACCACCTCTGGTCCAGTACACCTACTCAGCATCTATGCTCCAACACTCTGTTCCGCACCTGAAGCTAAAGACCAGTTCTATGAACAACTCCATAACATCATTAGCAGCATCCCCAACACCGAACACCTATTCCTGCTGAGGGACTTTAATGCCAGGGTTGGGGCCGACCATGACTCATGGCCCTCCTGCCTTGGGCGCTATGGCGTTGGAAGGATGAATGAGAACGGGCAGAGACTGCTTGAGTTGTGTACCTATCATAACCTCTGCATCACCAACTCGTTCTTTAACACTAAACCCTGTCACCAGGTTTCATGGAGGCACCCAAGATCACGTCGTTGGCACCAGCTGGACCTCATTGTCACAAGGCGAGCCGCCTTAAACAGTGTTCAAATCACACGCAGCTTCCACAGTGCGGACTGCGACACCGACCACTCCCTGGTGTGCAGCAAGGTTAGACTCAGACCAAAGAAGTTGCATCATTCCAAGCAGAAGGGCCACCCGCGCATCAACACGAGCAGAATTTCTCACCCACAGCTGTTACAAAAATTTCTAAATTCACTTGTAACAGCCCTTCAAAACACTCCCACAGGGGATGCTGAGACCAAGTGGGCCCACATCAGAGACGCCATCTATGAGTCAGCTTTGACCACCTACGGCAAAAGTGCGAAGAGAAATGCAGACTGGTTTCAATCTCATAATGAAGAGCTGGAACCTGTCATAGCCGCTAAGCGCATTGCACTTTTGAACTACAAGAAAGCCCCCAGCGATTTAACATCCGCAGCACTTAAAGCAGCCAGAAGTACTGCACAAAGAACAGCTAGGCGTTGCGCAAACGACTACTGGCAACACCTATGCAGTCATATTCAGCTGGCCTCAGACACCGGAAACATCAGAGGAATGTATGATGGCATGAAGAGAGCTCTTGGGCCAACCATCAAGAAGATCACCCCCCTCAAATCTAAATCGGGGGACATAATCACTGACCAACGCAAACAGATGGACCGCTGGGTTGAGCACTACCTAGAACTGTACTCCAGGGAGAATGCTGTCACTGAGACTGCCCTCAATGCAGCCCAGCCTCTACCAGTCATGGATGAGCTGGACATACAGCCAACCAAATCGGAACTCAGTGATGCCATTGATTCCCTAGCCAGCGGAAAAGCCCCTGGGAAGGACAGCATTACCCCTGAAATAATCAAGAGTGCCAAGCCTGCTATACTCTCAGCACTACATGAACTGCTATGCCTGTGCTGGGACGAGGGAGCAGTACCCCAGGACATGCGCGATGCCAACATCATCACCCTCTATAAAAACAAAGGTGACCGCGGTGACTGTAACAACTACCGTGGAATCTCCCTGCTCAGCATAGTGGGGAAAGTCTTTGCTCGAGTCGCTCTGAACAGGCTCCAGAAGCTGGCCGAGCGCGTCTACCCTGAGGCACAGTGTGGCTTTCGTGCAGAGAGATCGACTATTGACATGCTGTTCTCCCTTCGTCAGATACAGGAGAAATGCCGTGAACAACAGATGCCCCTCTACATTGCTTTCATTGATCTCACCAAAGCCTTTGACCTCGTCAGCAGACGTGGTCTCTTCAGACTACTAGAAAAGATCGGATGTCCACCAAAGCTACTAAGTATCATCACCTCATTCCATGACAATATGAAAGGCACAATTCAACATGGTGGCTCCTCATCAGAGCCCTTTCCTATCCTGAGTGGTGTGAAACAGGGCTGTGTTCTCACACCCACACTTTTTGGGATTTTCTTCTCCCTGCTGCTTTCACATGCGTTCAAATCCTCTGAAGAAGGAATTTTCCTCCACACAAGATCAGGGGGCAGGTTGTTCAACCTTGCCCGTCTAAGAGCGAAGTCCAAAGTACGGAAAGTCCTCATCAGAGAACTCCTCTTTGCTGACGATGCTGCTTTAACATCTCACACTGAAGAATGCCTGCAGAGTCTCATCGACAGGTTTGCGTCTGCCTGCAATGAATTTGGCCTAACCATCAGCCTCAAGAAAACGAACATCATGGGGCAGGATGTCAGAAATGCTCCATCCATCAATATTGGCGACCACGCTCTGGAAGTGGTTCAAGAGTTCACCTACCTAGGCTCAACTATCACCAGTAACCTGTCTCTAGATGCAGAAATCAACAAGCGCATGGGTAAGGCTTCCACTGCTATGTTCAGACTGGCCAAGAGAGTGTGGGAAAATGGCGCACTGACACGGAACACAAAAGTCCGAGTGTATCAGGCCTGTGTCCTCAGCACCTTGCTCTACGGCAGCGAGGCCTGGACAACGTATGCCAGCCAAGAGCGACGTCTCAATTCATTCCATCTTCGCTGCCTTCGGAGAATACTTGGCATCAGGTGGCAGGACTATATCTCCAACACAGAAGTCCTTGAAGCGGCCAACATCCCCAGCTTATACACACTACTGAGTCAGCGGCGCTTGAGATGGCTTGGCCATGTGAGCCGCATGGAAGATGGCAGGATCCCCAAAGACACATTGTACAGCGAGCTCGCCACTGGTATCAGACCCACCTGCCGTCCATGTCTCCGTTATAAAGACGTCTGCAAACGCGACATGAAATCGTGTGACATTGATCACAAGTCGTGGGAGTCAGTTGCCAGCATTCGCCAGAGCTGGCGGGCAGCCATAAAGACAGGGCTAAATTGTGGCGAGTCGAAGAGACTTAGTAGTTGGCAGGAAAAAAGACAGAGGCGCAAGGGGAGAGCCAACTGTGCAACAGCCCCAACAAACAAATTTCTCTGCAGCACCTGTGGAAGAGCCTGTTACTCCAGAATTGGCCTTTATAGCCACTCCAGGCGCTGCTTCACAAACCACTGACCACCTCCAGGCGCGTATCCATTGTCTCTCGAGATAAGGAGGCCCAAAGACACCAATTCCATATTAGTGCATATTACCTGCATTGAAATTCATTAGCCAATTATATGCCCATCTGCAAGTTCCTTGTTGCTTTGACCCAATTTGGTGCCATCCGCAAATTTAGAAATTGTGTTTTTGATTCCAAAGTCTAAATCGTTAATATAAATTATGAACAATAATTCTAGAGCTGATCCGTGCGAGACCCCACTTTCCACCTTCAGCCACTCAGAAGAGCTACGCTTTGCCTCTACTCTCTGCCTTTTGTCTTTCATCCAGCTATCTATCCATTCTGCTACTTGTTCCCATTGTTCTACTATGCGGTACCTTATCAAAAGGTACTTTGGAAATCTAAATAAGTTACTTCTTCTCCATTACCCTTGTCTGCTCCCTCTGTTACCTGTTCAAACAATTCAATGAGGCTGGTCAAGCAAGACTTTTGTGTTTGAAATCCAAGCTGATTATTCATTATATTGTGTTCTAGATGTATTCTCTCAACCTGAATAATTAGGCTCATGGAATATTAATTAACCTTAACATCCAGATTATACTTCACCTAATTAATTTAATATAGCCTCACCATGAAAGGACATGATCAGAGAGTCCTCTAGGATGTTTTGAGTCTAAATGTAAAAGTATTTCATGGCTCTCAGCTCCAGACTAAGTTATCCAAATCAGCTGTGTGCTACCAAAAACTAACTATGTACACTACTTAAAACCTTGGTGTCCAGGTTAGAGAAATAAAAAAAACAAAACGGCAAACAAATGCTGTCCATCAATTGTCCTCTAAAATGCCAAACTAAAACATAGTCAAGGGCAAAAAATACATAAAAGTATTACAGATCTACCTTGGATGTCAACTCGGGTTCAATGCCATTGGTTTCTCCTACAAGTGGATCCTGTGCCCCTTAGTAAAGGATTTTACTGTCCATTAGCATAACACAGGGTTGTAACAAGCAAACCTTTGGTATGTGAAATGGATACTGTAAGCTTGCATATGTTTCTCCTGTCTTCTGGAAGAATAACTGATTCAGTTTAGTGAGATGAAGCCAAAAGTAAACTAACAAGGTGATTTACTTTACTAATGTGTGAATGAACTGATTAACATAACAAGAAGTTTGAACTAAAGAACAAAGAACAGTACAGCACAGGAACAGGCCATTCGGCCCTCCAAGCCTGCATCGATCTTGATGCCTGCCTAAACTAAAACCTTCTGCACTTCCGGGGACCGTATCCCTTTATTCCCATCCTATTCATGTATTTGTCAAGATGCCTCTTAAACATCGCTATCGTACCTGCTGCCACCACCTCCCCCGGCAGCAAGTATTCCAGTACAACTATTCCAGAACAAGATAGAATATAAGAATGACAGTTAGTGGATCAGATATAATTTAACTAGTAATTCTGAAAATCAACAGGCATTAAACTTAAGAGTTGCATTCCAGATTTCTCCTAACTGTGTCACCTTGTTTCACCTAGACAGGAAACCAAAGATTAAACTCTGATCCTCCACAGCTCTTTTCTGGCGACTGGCAAATTGAGCCTCCAATTAAACCGGCCCCTGCTTTTCTAGGTGACAGCTTCTCAGGCAGCAATGCCCCACTGAGTTCACACAAATAAATCTATTTCACCATATTCCCTTCCTAAAATACGTTAATGTAATTATTGTCTCAAACTGAACTGATATGCAAGGAGAAGCATCCTGGACAGACATATTGAAGGGTTCCAGTTCATATTTATGCAATGTGCTTGCTTCGCGCATTTGATTTGATTCTGGACCAGAAGCACTTAATAGTAATAGCTTAATATAAACTACCCAAAATTCCTCAAAAATCCCAAAACATGAAACAAAAGAAACATGAAAATCATTGGCAATTCCCAGTATGGTCACTCACTGAAATCCCTAAATGAATCCTATAAGCACTCGAGAGGTAGCATTTATTATTTAATGAAACACACAACTTCTGCCTTTCTAGCCTGCTCATTAGACTAGCTATTGTGCCCACCCCTGCTATCAGAGTGGAAGGCGAAAGGAAGAGCTGGGTGAGAGATGCACAGGAAAATACCTCTCCCCCAAAAAGAATTAATGGCAGTGAAGGACAATACACCATTTTTTTTTTTTTTTTTTTAAAGGACATCTGTATTCTCTTCCCATGTGCACGGTACATACATTTGGTGGGGGGGGGTGTGGCAGTGTTGAATACGGAAGGCTTCCATCTAAAAGCCCTACCAGACTGACCGTATACATTCTTCTCTCTTTACACTTTGATAGAACTTTTAAAGTGGTTTGGCTTCTTCTGCTGCCCCTACTCTTTGTTCCTCAATCTCTTCTTTACACCTCCCTCTCTAGAATTCACCCTCCACATCACCTATTAATCCACAGTCTGCACATATTTTCTGCCACGTGCTCCATATATGATCACTGTGGTGGTGTTTATTGGAGCAGAGAGAGTCTTGTTGATCCAGTGTTTGAATAGGGAAAATGTCGAACTCTCAGGCATATGGCAGTGCAGGACTTGAGTAGTCAAACCTGTACAAACAAAGACCTCCAAAAAAAAAAACCTTACCATCGGTGCCAAATAACTTGCCTTGTAATAAATTCAAACTGGGAAATGACAGACACTCACAAATTATAGACATCCTTCAATGCAACAAGTATGTTTACAACTTAAAATGCAACATGGAGTTAAGTCCCATCTGGCGGCAGAATGAAAAATGTATGTAATGGAGATCTCTTAACACAGCATGCAAAGCAACAGAGAAATTATATCTCTGACAATGAATGCTTGCATGGCCCTATCACAGGTATAGAGGAGTTTCTTTACTGTAATGGATGCTGGGCAAAGAGATCAACGTTACACAAATCTGGGGAACGTCAATCGGGGGCCCTGAAATCACTGGGGATAGAGTGTGACGGGCTAATGGGGGCTGGGGTGCAGAAATAGACATATAACAAAAATACATACTCCAATGTGACCAAGTCTGTATCTTCTGGGATGACATCTGTATTGGTCTCCTCTTCTGAGCGGTTCAATGTATCAACACTGTGTAAAACAAAGAAGAAATATTTCCATAATAAAAGAAAAATACTGCAGATGCTGGAAATCTGAAATAAAAGCAAGAAATGCTGGAAATACTCAGCAGGTCTGACAGCATCTGTGGGGAGAGAAGCAGAGTTAACGTTTCAGAACTGACAAATATTAAAAATGTAAAAGGTTTTAAACAAGTAAAGCGGGGGTGGGGCAACAGATAACAAAAGAAGTGTTGATAGGACAAGGTCACAGAGAATAACTGGCCAGAAGCTCATGGAACAAAGGCAAACAGTATGTTAATGGTGTGGTGAAAGACAACGCTTTAGTACAGAAGGTGTCAATCGACAGTAAAATGAACAGCCCTGGCCCCAAGCACAAACATGAAAAAAAGTGGATAGGCACAGTAGAAACAAACGAAGAAAAAATAAAAAAATAAAAATAAAAAAGGGGGGCCCATAATGCTCTTATTGAACTCAATGTTCAGTCCGGCAGGCTGTAGCGTGCCTAATCAGTAAATGAGGTGCTGTTCCTCGAGCTTGCGTTGATGTTCGCTGGAACACTGCAGCAATCCCAGGAGAGAGATGTGAGCATGAGAGTCGGGGCGGGGGGGCTGTGGGTGTGTTGAAACGGCCAGCAACCAGAAGCTCGGGGTCATGCTTATGGACTGAGTGGAGGTGTTCCACAAAGCGGTCACCCAATCGGCATTTGGTCTCTCCAATGTAGAGGAGAATATTTCCAATAAGCACTGTGTGAAACTATGATGCAGAGCTGGCTGCTCATGGTTCACAAACAAGAAAATCCAGTACTGAAACCTTCATCTGAATTATAGTCTTAGTCATGTCCAGGTGAGCAAGAGGTCTAGGGATCTCTTTCAGTCTTCACCTGGTCTTACTATAACAGGGTTTAATTTTTAAACACCCTGTGTTTGCAGCTCCCCCTTGGTGAATCCTTGCTCACCACTTTCCAATTGTAAGGCTAGGAAACCAGCACAAACAGGCTTTCTTAGGTTTAAAGAAGA
The DNA here is from genome assembly GCF_036365525.1 of Heterodontus francisci. Classification (NCBI taxonomy): domain Eukaryota; kingdom Metazoa; phylum Chordata; class Chondrichthyes; order Heterodontiformes; family Heterodontidae; genus Heterodontus; species Heterodontus francisci. The sequence continues at coordinate 157,182,558 of NC_090374.1, read as the reverse complement.
AAAGTTGAAATTTATTAAACTCTAATTCGGTTAATGCCTACAGATACACGACGCGCCCATGATAGCATGCATACGCGATACACATATGCAAGAGACAGAAAAGAGAAGAAAAATAAAGTGGAAAAGTTTGAGTCAGTATCTGAAGAGTTGATGTTACAGTTCTTCGAGGTCCCTTAGAGTTCTTGATTGTAGATAGATCTTGCTTTTCGTTGGGGCCCAGTATTCCTCTTAAGTCTTGTTCGCTGTAGGAGACTTTTCTCTTTTGGGGTTCATGTGTCTTCAGTGGATTGAGAGGCTTGTGAGAAAAAGATGGGAGCAAACAGACCAAAAGGAGGTCTTCTTCAGTCCAGGAGCATTCTGCTTTCTGCAGACTCTCAGTTCAAACTGTACAATACAGAAACCCCCAGGTCGCCAAGCAGGTTAGACATGTGACTAACTGGTCTGACCACGTCTTGGCTCTGTGCAATGCATCATCTTAGCAGGGAATGGTGATCAAAAGTCCATTGTGGGTTGAATGTCAGGGAATGGCTGCTTTGTCCTTCCAAACACTGCCTGTTAATATACAAATATACTTTCCAGCCATGGCTGATCTGTTCAACAAGTCCTCCCCTCACTCCAGTTACAGTTTAAAATCAATGTTCATGACAAAATTAATGTGCCTCATTCTTGACAAGTGGGGGCCTAGCATGACAATAGTCTATATATATATATAGATGGACCCAAATCAGTTCCATTTTTCTCTTATTCCTATGAATTTCTCCAGTCAAGCAGGGCAAACATCGCCCACTGACTGGTGAGCCCCAATGACTTGGTAAAGATATTTGTGTAAAGATAGCAGAATGTCTACAAGAGCTGTTCCAGGGTCTTCCTAAAGAAGCTTTTAACTTAAGTTCAAAATTCATCACTACGAAACCACTCTAAACCAAAATACTTCACAGTATTGCGAGATGTAGTAAGACATCTCTACATCCACTCAATTTAACCACTGCTAATCCTTTAACTTTTAGTCAAATTATAAAAGAAACTTTCATTGACTCATCACTAGCTCAACTCCCAGTAACCTACTGCCTGACAGCAAATTAAGAAAGCACAAGACTCCAAAAATTCTATTTATTCCAGACAAATGTGCAGCGAACAAAAATGAGGGCAATCAATGGAAGCTGATTTTTCTGCCTATGCCCAGGTAGCATTAGGCTAGTTCCACTCATATCAGAATCCCACCAGTACCCAATCGTCATGAGAGCCAGACAGATAACCTTGCTGCCATTGTCAAGTCTGATACACTGTACTCACCCAAAGTGGACACAAAGGCAGCCTTTAACAGATGCCATTGGGCATGAATTAGGAACATGCTCCTTGCTGGTTTATCCCTTGCCTAACCCAACAGCCCCTACCCCTGGTTTGTTTTTAAAAACAAGTGTTTCATAGCCCAATAATAAAACATCACCACTGACAGGGAGAATGCGTTTCAGCTTTTACAGAGTAACCCAAAAACAAAATCAAGCAATGAAGCTTTGAAAAGGAAAGCAAATCATTTGAGTGGAAAACTGAGCAAGTGCACTTAATCATGTATCAAAATGGGAAATTAAATTATTGGTCACGCCTAATTGAATGGCAACTAACAGATTAAGCAGTATCACAATTTTTTCAATATCTGTATGTTATGGTTATATAGATAAGGATATCTCTCCATTTCCGCTGCTAGTGTTTGACAAGATAACTCCCTTTAGACAGTTCATATAAATCCTTGGTTAGGTCTCAAGCTGGAGTCAGGTGTCCAAGCCTGGCATTACACTTTCGGAAGGATGTCAAGGCCTTGGAGAGAATGCAGAAGAGATCAGTACCAGGAATGAGGGACTTCAGTTACATAGAGAGACTTCTGAAGCTAGGATTGCAGAGATGGCTAAGGAGATTTAATATAGGTGTGAAAAGAAGGGTTTTGATAGAATGAACTTATATTTATATAGTGCCTTTAATATAATAAAATGTCCCAAAGCTCTTTACAAGAGCATTATAAAACAAAGTATGACATCAAGCAACAAAAGGAGATATTAGCTCAGATGACCAAAAGCTGGGCCAAAGAAGGAGGTTTTAAGGAGTGTCTTAAAAGAGGAAAGCGAGTTGGAGAAGTGTAGGAGGGAATTCCAGATATTAGGGGTGAGGCAACTGAAGGCACGGCCAACAATGGTGGAGCGAATAAAATCAGGGATGCACAAGAGGCCAGAATTAGAGGGGAGGAGATTACAGATAAAGGGAGGGGCAAGGCCATTGAGGAATTTGAAAACAAGGGTGAGACTTTTAAAATCAAGACACTGCTTGATTGGGAGCCAGTGTAGGTCAGCGAGCAAAGAGTGATGGGTGAACAGGACTCGGAGAGTTAAGACAGCGGCAACAGAATTTTAGAGTCATTGAGTTATACAGCACAGAAACAGGTCCTTTGGTCCATCGTGTCTCTGCCGGCCATCAAGCACCTAACTATTCTAATCCCATTTTGGGATTAGCACTTGGCCTGTAGCCTTGTATGCTGTGGTATTTCAAGTGCTCATCTAAATACTTCTTAAATGTTGTGAGGGTTCATGCCTCTACCAGCTCTTCAGGTAGTGTGTTCCAGATTCAAACCACCCTCTGGGTGAAAAAACTTTCCTCAAATCCCCTCTAAACCTCCTGCACCTTACCTTAAATCTATGACCCCTGGTTATTGACCTCGCCGCTAAGAGAAAAAGTTTCTTCCGATCTAAACTATCAATGCCCCTCATAATTTTGTACACCTCAATCATATCTCCCCTCAAC